>NW_028317891.1:5815000-6045000 GCF_062004578.1 Staurois parvus
GGCACTAGTCTTCCCACTGACACCAATGATGGGGCATTAGTCTTCCCACTGACACCAATATAGGGGAAACTAGTCCTCTCACTGACACCAATGATTGGGCACTATTCCTCCCACTGACACCAACATGGGTGAACTATTCCTCCCACTGACACCAATGGTGGGGTACTAGTCATCCCACTGATACTAGTGATGGGACACAATTCCTCTCACCGACACCAATGATGGGGCACTATTCCGCCCACTGACACCAACAATGGGGCGCTATTCCTCCCACTGATACCAAAGATGGGGCACTATTCCTCCCACTGATACCAAAGATGGGGCACTATTCCTCCCACTGACACCAATGATGGGCACTATTCCTCCCACTGATACAAAAGATGGGGCACTAGTCTTCCCACTGACACCAATGATGGGGCACTAGTCTTCCCACTGTCACTAATATAGGGGGAACTAGTCCTCTCACTGACACCAATGATTGGGCACTAGTCTTCCCACTGACACTAATATAGGGGGAACTAGTCCTCTCACTGACACCAATGATTGGGCACTATTCCTCCCACTGACACCAACACGGGTGAACTATTCCTCCCACTGACACCAATGGTGGGGTACTAGTCATCCCACTGATACCAGTGATGGGACACAATTCCTCTCACCGACACCAATGATGGGGCACTATTCCGCCCACTGACACCAACAATGGGGCGCTATTCCTCCCACTGATACCAAAGATGGGGCACTATTCCTCCCACTGATACCAAAGATGGGGCACTATTCCTCCCACTGACACCAATGATGGGGCACTATTCCTCCCACTGATACAAAAGATGGGGCACTAGTCTTCCCACTGACACCAATGATGGGGCACTAGTCTTCCCACTGTCACTAATATAGGGGGAACTAGTCCTCTCACTGACACCAATGATTGGGCACTAGTCTTCCCACTGACACTAATATAGGGGGAACTAGTCCTCTCACTGACACCAATGATTGGGCACTATTCCTCCCACTGACACCAACACGGGTGAACTATTCCTCCCACTGACACCAATGGTGGGGTACTAGTCATCCCACTGATACCAGTGATGGGACACAATTCCTCTCACCGACACCAATGATGGGGCACTATTCCGCCCACTGATACCAAAGATGGGGCACTATTCCTCCCACTGATACCAAAGATGGAGCACTATTCCTCCCACTGACACCAATGGTGGGGCACTATTCCTCCCACTGATACCAATGATGGGGCACTATTCCTCCCACTAACACCAACAATGGGGCACTATTTCCTCCCACTGATACCAAAGATGGAGCACTATTCCTCTTACTGACATTAATGATGGGGCACTTGTCCTTCCGCTGCTACCAATGGTGGGGCACTAGTCCTTCTGCTGCTACCAATGGTGGGGCACTAGTCCTTCTGCTGCTACCAATGATGGGGCACTATTCTTTCCACTGACTTTAATGGTGGGGCACTATTCCTCCCACGGACACCAATGATGGGGCACTATTCCTCCCACGGACACCAATGATGGGGCACTATTCCTCCCACTGATACCAAAGATGGGACACTATTCCTCCCGCTGATACCAATGATGGGGCACTATTCTTTCCACTGACTTTAATGGTGGGGCACTACTCCTCCCACTAATATCACAAATTGGGAACAATTCCTCCTCCTACTGACCACCAACCCTGAGGCAATGTTCATTCTCACTGATGCTGGGTATTGGACATTTTCTAATCTGGAAGCCCTCTTTAAAAGTAAGGGGGGCCCACAAATACTGCTGCCCCATGTAAATGAGTAAGGGGTATGTAGTTTCCCTACTCATTCACAGAAAAAAATATAAGAAGTTAATGAAACCACACTTTTTGACAAATCTCTTATTGAAATGCTCCACAATGTAACCCTGATGTAAGGGGGGACTCTAATGAGGACACCTGATGTAAGGTGGGCCTCACATAGGAACCCTGAAGTAAGGGGGAACTCTGATGAGGACATCTGATGTAAGATGGGACTCATATAGGAACCCTGAAGTAAGGGGGAACTCATATAGGAACTCTGAAGTAAGAGGTAACTCATATAGGAACCCTGATGTAAAGGGGAACTCTCTTGAGGACACCTGATGTAAGGTGGGCTTCACATAGGAACCCTGAAGTAAGGGGGAACTCTGATGAGGACATCTGATGTAAGATAGGACTCATATAGGAACCCTGAAGTAAGGGGGAACTCATATAGGAACCCTGAAGTAAGGGGGAACTCATATAGGAACCCTGATGTAAATGGGGACTCTCTTGAGGACACCTGATGTAAGGGGGAACTCTTATATCAGGGATACAGGTTCTGATTATTCATCCTGATCTAATGACAGCCCAATACTTATTAGCATTCCTTGTTCACTTCTGCACTGCCTCAGCACCAGGGGCGGACTGACCATTCGAATACTCGGGCACTGCCTGAGGGCCCGAGGTCAGTAGGGGGCCCCATAAAATGCCCCTGGTACCATTTATAGGCTTTTTTTGAGCATGGGCAAGGACACAGGGGCCCCATGATCCCCTATTGCCCGGGGGCCCCATGAGTTGTCAGTCCGCCCCTGCTCAGCACTAGCTTTCAGATGTTACTCCTGGGTTGTGACTCGTGGTACAAAAGCATGCCAAGTGAACAGAGAATACTGGATCCCTGCATCTCTGTCACACTACTGACATTACACCCCCTGACTTATTTTACTGCACCCCCAGATCAGATCGACTAGATCTGGGCCTGACAAATGAGAAAAAAGTCAGCCATTTGGAAGAACACCAACAGCCAACTTGTGTTCTGAACGAACACTGAGCTCATCCCTACTCTTCACCTGGTTGTAGACATGTTGGTCACCAATATTATTCTGTAATCTTTGCTTGACTCTCCCAGTAGGCACCTTCAATTCAAATAATGGAACCAGAGAGAAGTATTTTTTCTTTTTTTTTTTCTCAAAAATGAGGTTACACTTTAATTATCATGAATTTAAATAGGGATTTGACAAATTTAAGGATAAATGAGAAAATCCCTGAAGAGATGGAGCACCACTGGAGGCTGAGTCGCCCGGCATTATATAAAGCTTACAGAGGAGTTGAAGTGTAATAGTACAATCAGAAGCGATGCTTTTACATTACTGCAACTCCTACTCCATCTAAGAGGTTTATCCCCAGGAGACCTGCTGACAGCTTGATATCAGCATTCCGCACTTACAGTATTGAGCTCTCCCCCTCTCCCTCTCTCTCTGCGACGAAGGTGCAGGGGAGGATCACAGCTCCAAAATCTTCCAATATAACCTCCACAATTTAGACACAGCTGTTTACTGCCCCATAAAATGTTATTGCAGCAATGCAGCTCGGCGTGCGCTTAAAACCCAACGACGCCGTCTGACGTGCCTTCCAGACGTTGTATTTAGAATCCCCATAACGCTTCCTGTGAGCAAATGAACCAGCCAATCAGAGCGTGGGAACTGGGCCGTGGGAATCTCCCACAATCCTATGGCCCAGTTCCGTTATTGTTTGCTCATGAGAGCCGGTCTTTATGGCTCTGGAAGCTCCACCGTATGGACGGCTCCCGTAAATTGAACCCTAGGCGGGGGGGATTTTTGGATGAAGAAAAGATCTGGAGTGGGAAGGATGAAGGCTGAAGGCTCCTTTAACTCTTTCCAAGATATTGCTAAAAGGAGTTTTTATTTTAATTTTTAGATTTTTTTTTTTCAACTGGTTTCCATGTTTTATTTTTAAAGTAGACCTCTTGGCTTTTTTAAACATTTTGGCCTCATGCACACTTGAGCTCAAAAACACCTGTTTTACATGAGTTCGGCATTTTGTTCTGCCTCTAACCGCCCCTCCAATGCAGGGGCAGACTGACCATTCGAGCACTCGGGCACAGCCCGAGAGCCCTGGGTCAGTAGGGGGCCCCATGAGATGTCCCTGGTACCTTTCATTGGCTTTTTTGGGTGTGGGCGAGGACACAGGGGCCCCATGATCCCCTATTGCCTGGCGGCCCCATGAGTTGTCAGTCCACCCCTACTCCAATGTAACCTATGTGTCCATGCACACATAGGCATCTACAGGAGTTTAGATGCAGAAATAGAAGAAAAAACATCACTTGTGCATTCCGAAGACAAATGTTTGGGCTGTAAAAACACGCAAATGCACATAATCATGTGTCAACACTAGGCGTATTTATGGCCGCATGCACATTTGTTCTGTAACCCTTTTGCTGCCAGGTCCATATGTCATACGGACCTGTCGGCGGGGAGTTCTATACACAATCCGCTGCGCTGTCATTGATTGCTTCCACAGATCGCTTCCCAGCAAATCTCCCCCCCGTGGTCACGCTCCTGCCATGTATCCGGGCCCCGCTTGCTCATCTGTGGGCCCGGGGAGTGCAATGGCAGGTGGAGGGGGAGAGCAGAGCTTCTCCCCATCTTTCTGTGACCCAGAAGGCGATGTGTGTGACCTCACTCCTGGGTCACGGCTGTCACTTTCTCAGCTAGCACAGCCGAGAAGCAATGTATTGCAATGCAGTGTCATTAAACCCAAACCATCGAAAACTGTCAATGCATGTTTTGTTACATTGTATTTATACGCACTCATCCACTAGAACGTTCAGTCTCTGTAGATAGCACAAATGTTAGCTGATCTTGCTGTTCACTGTCCCTTTCTCCTTGTCTGTGTCTGCAGCCTGAAATTGTGTAGACCAGCCGTTTTCTTCTACTGAGCATGCTCCAGTTTCAGTTGCCTTCTAAGCTGTTCATTTGCTCTTTTTTCATGTACAGCCCATGTGACTATAGAGTCACACATGTGGATATATGCAGTGATAAACGACTCTCCCCTCCCTCTCTCCTTCATGTCCTCATATTGCTAAACACTATGGGGGATGGGATATAAGATTGTGATTGATGGAGGCTTCACCTCCCAGTTAGTCCCAACACATGCCTGTGATTGGCAGAACATATTCCAGATAGCTTTAAAGTGTGAACAAAGTGAAAGCTATTGTTAAACTTCAACCAGGGGCAGACTGACCATTTGGAAACTCGGGCACTGCCCGAGGGCCCGGGGTCAGTAGGGGGCCCCATGAGATGCCCCTGGTACCTTTTTCATAGGCTTTTTTGAGTTTGGGCAAAGGACACAGGGGCCCCATGATCCCTTATTGCCCGGGGGCCCCATGAGTTGTCAGTCCGCCCCTGACTTCAACTACACCATGTTATTGCCAAAAAAACATTTGCTTTGAAATATAGATTTGTATGAAGCTTTTATACATGTTGTTGCTAATAGCTATTTATTTTAATTCTCTATTTTGAAAGCCTTTTTTTAATGTCATGTGACCGGCATAGCACCAACCAACACTGTGTAGACACAGATTCATTCATCAGGAGAGTACTAGAAACTCCTCCCTCAAAACTCATTTCTTTCTCCCTCCTCCCCCATCACTTTAAGCACTTCTGCGTCAGGATGGCTTCCCAAATCTTGCAGGATTTTGGCATTCAATAGAAGATGCAGGCCTCCCCAAGATGGCTGTCTGGAGCCCATGATAGGGGACAAATGAATCCCCAATGGTTTCCAATCAGCCTAAAGAAGTGGCACAGTGCCGCCTTCAGGTTGGCACACAAACTGCAGTCAAACATCTGCAGATACAGTCTTTAGATTTGCTACATTTTTACCTTTACATGCACGTATGTCAAATCCTGGCGTTTTCAGTGTTCTGCATTCAGTATATTCAGTACAGCAACCAGCCACATCCAGAAACCATGTATTTCAGCCATTTCTTACATTTTGTCGGGCTGCTGGCAGGCTACATACATCTTGCTTCCTTTAAGATTTAGGGTCGTTTGAGGACAATCTATATTATTTAGCTGCACAACCGATACAAGGTTAACAAAAAAAATGTCTTTCACGCCGGTGTCTACCCCTGCAGATGACAGCAGGATTTTCTAAATCAGAAATGATACGAAGTGTCCGGGTCAAAGTCAGAAGAAGAACAATTACTAGGAAGTTTCCTGCCTGCCTGCAGTGATTAGGCAGCTTCAGAATGGACCCGAATGTAAGGAAATGATAACAATATCCCAGACCTGCCAACATCGATCTCATCACCGGAACTCACTGAGATGACGACCAGCTAGGAGATATTCTGTGGTCTCTCCGCTCTTTGGTGCGATGGAAACAAAGGTTGTTCCTGGAAGTGACTAGTAAAAGTAGATGTAGCTAACCACCAACGTTAGGAAAACATGTCAGGAGTGGGACTGGAACTATGTCTGATGTGGGGGTGCAGTAAAAAATGTCAGAGGGCAGAGAATGGGAGGTCAGCAGGGAAGTGTACAGGGAGTAAGTAGGACAGTGTAAAGGTGGGGTAGTAGGGCAGTGTACAGGTGGGGTAGTAGGGCAGTGTACAGGTCGGGCAGTGTACAGGGGGTCAGTAGGGCAGTGTACAGGTGGGGCAGTAGGGCAGTGTACAGGGAATTAGTAGGGCAGTGTACAGGTGGGGCAGTAGGGCAGTGTACAGGGAGTCAGTAGGGCAATAGGGCAGTGTACAGGGGGTTAGTAGGGCAGTGTACAGGTGGGTCAGTAGGGTAGTGTACAGGGGGTCAGTAGGGCAGTGTACAGGTGGGGCAGTAGGGCAGTGTACAGGGGGTTAGTAGGGCAGTGTACAGGTGTGGCAGTAGGGCAGTGTACAGGGAGTCAGTAGGGCAGTAGGGCAGTGTACAGGGGGTTAGTAGGGCAGTGTACAGGTGGGGCAGTAGGGCAGTGTACAGGGGGTTAGTAGGGCAGTGTACAGGTGGGGCAGTAGGGCAGTGTACAGGGAGTCAGTAGGGCAGTAATGCAGTGTACAGGTGGGGTCAGTAGGGCAGTGTACAGGTGGGGCTAGTAGGGCAGTGTACAGGTGGGGTCAGTAGGGCAGTGTACAGGTGGGGTCAGTAGGGCAGTGTACAGGTGGGGTTAGTAGGGCAGTGTACAGGTGGGGTTAGTAGGGCAGTGTACAGGTGGGGTAGTAGGGCAGTGTACAGGGAGTCACTAGGGCAGTGTACAGGTGGGGTTAGTAGGGCAGTGTACAGGTGGGGTTAGTAGGGCAGTGTACAGGGAGTCAGTAGGGCAGTAGGGCAGTGTACAGGGGGTCAGTAGGGCAGTGTACAGGTGGGGCAGTAGGGCAGTATACAGAAGGGCAGTGTACAGGGGGGCTGTAAGGCAGTGTACAGGGGGGCAGCAGGGCAGTGTACAGGGGTTCAGTAGGCAGTGTACAGGTGGGGTAGTAGGGCAGTATACAGAAGGGCAGTGTACAGGGGGCAGTAAGGCAGTGTACAGGGGGGCAGCAGGGCAGTGTACAGGGGTTCAGTGGGCAGTGTACAGGTGGGGTAGTAGGGCAGTGTACAGAAGGGAAGTGTACAGGGGGGCAGCAGGGCAGTGTACAGGGGATTAGTAGAGCAGTGTACAGGGGGACAGCAGGGCAATGTACAGGGCTTCAGTAGGCCAGTGTACAGGGGGCAGCAGTGCAGCATACAGAGGAGGAAGCAGGGCACTGTACAGGGTGACTGTAGGGCTGTGTACAGGGGGTTCAGTAGGGCAATGTAAAGAGGGGCAGCAGGGCAGTGTACAGGAGTTCAGTAGAGCAGTGTACATGGGGTCAACAGCGGCAAGAAGCACAGTAGGTCAGCAGGGCAGGCGCAATTGAAATCTGGGGGCACTGCCCACCCTAGTACCCCCCCTAGATCAGGCCATAGTCAGGGGAACTGCACCAAGTGTGGGCACCCCATGCGTATGTCTCCTTCTGAAAATGCAATTTGCTTGACTGTCTTTACCTTTGTGCCCATGACCCAGAATGAGCATGCATCAAGTTTGGTTAGTGACTTGTCAGACTTCTGCATGCACACAATTGCTCTGGCTCAGTAATTGAGATAATACTGAATATATATATTTATTACAGGTACTTATATAGCGCTGTCAATTTACATATATATACTGTACATTCACATCAGTCCCTAACCCTCAAGGGGCATACAATCTAAAGTCCCTAACTTACATATGCATACTAGGGCCAATTTAGACAGGATCCATTTAACCAACCAGCATGTCTTTGGAGTGTGGGAGATAACTGGTGTACCCAGAGGAAACCCATACAGGCACAGGGAGAACATGCAAATTATAGGCAGGTGGTGCTGTGGTTGGGATTCAAACCAATGACCCTAGTACTGCCAGGCGGAAGTGCTAACTATTTAGCCACTGTGCTGCTATATATATTCTTCTTATTATTTTTAACACCAATATTACATATACTAATGATAATAATAATAACAATAATAATAAAAATAATAATAATGCTCATAATAATAACTATAATAAAAATAATAATAATAATGATCATAATAATAACAATAATAATAATAACAATAATAATAAGTAGTAGTAGTATTTAGAACTTATTTAATATTTTTTTTCTTCTATAAAATAATAACAATTATACAAAAAAACACAATTTTATATACTGTATATAACATTATATATTTTTTTTTTCTACTGGGAAGTATAAATCTCAATAATGTTGCCTGCATTAATACAACTGATTTCAAATGTATGTCTTGTTTTTTTTAATATGGTGGTAGGCAAATTTTCTATATTTTAACTAAAATTGAATGAGAAATTAGGACTTTTTTTTTTGCTTCTCATAATTCCTACTTGTTATTCTCTTATGATTTTATCCTGGGGGTGGATTATTTTTTTTACAAGCTAGGTAGCAATTTCTTAATAATCAATTTCATGCATGGAGAGTAAAACAATTTTTATTAAGTGATCAGGATCTACCACAGCTCTCAGGATGTAAAATGAGGCTGAGCATTTACTGGGCTGTGGATAATAGATTTCTGTGATGTCTTATCGGAAAGTATTGCATATAACAGTTGTTTGGTCAGTTCTGGAATAGTATGTCATTTGTTTTTCATTTTAATAGCAGTTGGCAATGCAATGGTCCTTGCCACTATACTGATATAGGGTCCTGTAGCTTTTTAGAAGAGAAAAGCACATATCACAGCAAAAAGGATGTGAATACAAATGAAAGAGTTTGCAAACCCCAACAATGAACTTCTGTTATTTTCTCCCTTTAGGTCTGTTAAATATTGTTGAATCCACCAGAAATCCAATGAGCATGTAAATTCCTTTGCTCTCTGCCTTTTCTGGTTCGGGTTCTAGTTTTTCGCTCTCTGTGGACCAGAGAACACCTGCTACTCCCCCCCGGTTTGTATGCTTTATTTATCTGATTTTTTATTATACATTGTAATTTTTTTAAATTTATTCTGCAGGTTCCTAGTATTGAAAAACAAAGGAACTTGAAGGTGTATAAGGATATCAGATTGAATATTGAGCAGGATATGTGTATACACTGCAAGTATAATAAGAAATATTACTTTTATTCGGCAGTCTTTCAGCCCTGACCTCAATTTAGTGGAAATGCTGTGGTGTGAACAGGAGCATCTGTTCAAGGAAGACTGAAAAATATTCATGAACCGGAGCAATCTTTTTATATGAAAATAGGTCAGAGGACCTCTCAATTTTGGCTAAGGTTTGATCTTCAGCTGTATAAAACTATTGGTTGTGTTCTGTTTTCTCCTAATAAAATAGATTTCACTGACTACTATATACTATGTTATTTACATGTACTGTTCCCAACAATGACTCTCTTTGATATAAAAAAACTATTTACCTCAATTAACATGGCTTAAATGTTTGTGGACACCTGAGCATCACACCTATACGAGCATGATGGGCATCCTATTCCAAAACCATGGCCATAATATCGAGCTGGCCCTTTCTTAGAGGCTATAGCACCCTCCACTCTCCTGGGAAGACTTTCTACAAGAGTTTGGAGTGTGTCTGTGGGCATGCGTGCATTTACAAGGTCAGGTAATGAAGCTGAATGAGAAGTTTCGGCTTGCCACTAATTCACCCCAAAGATTCAGTAGAGTTGAGGTCAGGGCTCTGTGCAAGACACTGGAGTTCCTTCACATCAAACTGGTCAAGCAATGTGTTAAAGGAATGATGATAATTGGAGGTAAGGTCAGGGCTTCTTGCAGACCACCTAAGTTCCTCCACACCAACCTCATCAAACCATGTCTTTGTGGATGGTGATCAGTAGGGTTGAGGTCAGGGCTCTTCGCAGACCACCTAAGTTCCTCCACACCAACCTCATCAAACCATGTCTTTGTGGATGGTGATCAGTAGGGTTGAGGTCAAGGCTCTGGGTAGGCCACTCATTTTCCTCCACACAAAGCTGGTCAAACCATGTCTTAATGGATGGTGATCAGCAGAGTTGACGTCAGTGCTCTGTGCAGACCATTTGAGTTCCTCCACACTACACTCATCAAACCATGTTTTTATGGATGGTGATCGGTAGAGTTGAGGCCAGGGCATTGTGCAGGCCACTCGATTTCCTCCACACAAACTTCATCAAACCATGTCTTTATGGAGCATTCTGTGTATACAGGGGAACTGTCATGCTGGAACTGAAAAGGATCTTCACCAAACCATTACCACGAGGTTCAGAGTGCACAATTGTCTAAAATGTCACATCTAAACATCTGAACTGAGAGTGAAATTAAATGCAATTAAAACTAACAAACATTATTATTATTATTATACAGTATTTATATAGAGCTAAAAGGTTTGCTCAGCTCTGTACATTATAGGGGGGACAGTACATGAGACAATACAGTAACAAAACGGAACACGAGGGATTCAAGGGCCCTGCTCTTTCGAGCTTACAATCTAGGACGGAGGGGATAGTGGTACAGGAGGAAGTGGCTGTGGAGGATGGAGTGGTGGGAGGAGAGGAGGAGATCGGCTGTTAGGTGAGGGTGGGGTAGGCTTCCCTGAAGTGATGGGTTTTCAGGGTGCGCCTAAAGGTGAGGAGGATAGGTGACAGCCTGATGGATTGGAGTAGTGAGTCCCAGAGGATGGGGGAAGTCCTGGAGAAGTCCTGCAGTCGGGCTGGGTGGTGGAGACCAGGGAGCTAGAAAGTAGCAGGTCTTATTGAGGAGTGAAGATTACGGGTAGGGTGGTATTTGGGTATCAGGTCGGTGAGGTAGTTTGGGGCAGCATTGTGAATGGCTTTGTACGTCAATGTTAGTAGTTTAAATTTAATGCGTTGGGCAATCGGGAGCCAGTGGAGGGAATGACAGAGGGGGGTGGCAGAAGCGGAACAGTTGGTGAGGTGGATGAGTCTGGCCGCTGAGTTCAGGATAGACTGAAGCGGGGATAGCCTGTGTTGGGGTAGGCCGGTGAGAAGGGAATTGCGGTAGTCCAGACGTGAGATAATAAGGGAGTGAACGAGTGTTTAGTACTGTCTGGGGTTAGGAACGAACGTATTTTGGAGATGTTGCGGAGGTGGAGCCTTACCTGCTCTGTGCAGTGGTTTTGCACAGAGCAGCCCTGATCCTCCCCTTCTCGCACTCCTGGCCCCTCCCTCCTGTTAAGTGCCATTGAAAGGATTCCAACTTTTAGACCCTTTTCCTTTATATCAGTATTTTCTTTTTTTTGTGCTGCACAGCTGTCTGGGTGTGGCACGGGCTCGATTGATCGGGCAATCTTCTTGAATCCCACCCGAGCAGGTTCTCTCCTGAGCTGCTGCTCTTGTGTCCATTCACTCACAGAGCCGTGGCTCAGCCCCGCCCCCTATCTCCCCATGGCAGGTCCTGGACCAGGCTGCACTGCTCAGATGCATCGTACTATGCAGAAAGGTCTCAGAGAGTTCAAGACTGTCTGGAAGTTGTGTCTTGATGGTGTCTTGACCATTAGACCAGCTGAACAAAACTACCACTCATTTTGCTGGTAAAACGGCCAAATGGTTCCTTTGTATTTGTCAGAAGTTACATTTAACCTATTAGTTATTTATGTGTTTACTGTATTTATTTTTTAATAATTTTTAATGTGTTTATTATTTATTTTTTATTATTGCTTACCGTAACCCCACCAGCTCTGCACTCCTTCAGCCCCGCTACCACTGAGGAAGTCACCAGGGTCTTCTCTGAAGCCCGCCTCACTACCTGCCCCCTAGACCCTATCCCCTCTCGACTCCTCCAGTCACCCCCCTCTTCCCTCATCTGCTCCCTCACCCACATCTTCAATCTCTCCCTCTCTACCGGCGTATTCCCCTCCCCCCTAAAGCATGCGCACATCACCCCCATACTCAAAAAGCCCTCCCTGGACCCCTCTGACCCAAACAACCTCAGACCCATCTCCCTGCTGCCACTCACTTCCAAACTCCTGGAGCGCTTAGTCTACAACCGCCTAAGCGCCCACCTAACTGACAACAACCTCCTTGATCCACTACAGTCCGGCTTCCGTCCCCTACACTCCACCGAAACCGCCCTCCTCAAAATCACCAACGACCTACTTACCGCCAAAGCCAAAGGCGACTACTCTGTCCTCCTCCTCCTGGACCTCTCCGCGGCCTTCGACACAGTTGACCACCCCCTCCTCCTTAATAAACTACTCTCCCTTGGCATCAGTGAAACCGCTCTCTCCTGGTTCTCCTCTTACCTATCCCGACGCTCCTTCAGCGTTTCCTACAATGGTGCCACCTCCCCTTCCCTCCCCCTCTCTGTTGGGGTCCCCCAGGGCTCTGTCCTTGGACCCCTTCTCTTCTCCATCTACACCTCCTCCCTTGGCAAACTCATACACTCCCACGGCTTCAACTACCATCTCTATGCTGATGACACTCAAATTTACCTCTCCACCCCTCACCTCACCTCCACTTTCTCCGCCCGCATCACTCACCTCCTAAACGACATCTCTGACTGGATGTCGCTCCATTTCCTCAAACTCAACCTCTCCAAAACCGAGCTTCTCGTCTTCCCTCCTGCCCGCGCCCCCCCCCCATCCTATCCATCACTACTAACATCACCACCATCAATCCCGCCCCGCAAGCCAAAGTCCTTGGGGTCATTCTGGACTCTAACCTCTCCTTCCAACCTCATGTCAAATCACTGACAAACACATGCAGGCTCCACCTCCGCAATATCGCCAAAATACGCACCTTCCTTACCCCAGACACCGCTAAACTACTTGTGCACTCCCTGATTATCTCACGCCTTGACTACTGCAACTCCCTCCTCACCGGCCTACCCCAGTGCAAACTCTCCCCGCTTCAGACCATCCTGAACTCAGCTGCCAGACTCATCCACCTCACCAGCCGCTCCACCTCTGCCACCCCCCTCTGCCTCTCCCTCCACTGGCTCCCTATCGCCCAACGCATCAAATTCAAACTACTCACTCTGACCTACAAAGCCATTCACAACACTGCCCCTAACTACCTCACCGACCTGATTCCCAAGTACCACCCTACCCGTACCCTTCGCTCTTCACAGGACCTCCTTCTATCTTGCTCCCTGGTCTCCTCCTCACACGCACGTCTGCAAGACTTCTCCAGGTCCTCCCCCATCCTCTGGAACTCACTACCCCAATCCATCAGACTGTCACCTTCCCTCCTCACCTTCAGGCGCTCCCTGAAAACCCACCTCTTCAGGGAAGCCTACCCCACCCTCACCTAACTGCTGCTCTCCTTCATTCCTTCTACCACTCCATCCCCCACAGCCACTTCCTCCTGTACCACTACCCCCTCCCTCCCAGATTGTAAGCTCAAAAGAGTAGGGCCCTCTTACCCCTCGTGTGCTGTTCGTAGCTGCTGTAATGTTTCATGTATTGTCCCCCCCTCTATTGTACAGCGCTGAGCAAACCCTTTGGCGCTATATAAACTCAATGTAATGTAATGTAATAATTGCTTAATGCGTTTTATATTAACTTTAAAATTATTTACAAAGTTTGTATTCATTATTTATTAAAGTGTTTATAATTTTTTTCTAATTATTTATTAATGTTTTTATATATATATATATATTTTTTTTCTATTGTACAAAGTGTATGCCCATGTATATTATTTTTCTCCCCCTTTCCACTGACTCGATGTTCCTACATGCTTTTTCCGTAGGGGATGGTATGAAAGTTTGTATCTTGAGGATTTTTCAAGCATTGCTGTTTGTCCATTGAAGCGAAAAGGGGAGAAGTCAGCCAAACACAGCCGAGCACCACTGGGGAAGATTAACAGTGGATATGGAAGTGTTCTGCCGGCCCTTAGAAGCCTAATCTCCTAATCTCTCCTTGGTCTACTAATGAGAAGAAACAACAACCAAAAAATACTTTGTACTCTATAAAGAATAGTTGCATGGGTTATGCAAAACTTGGCTGTCAAAAAAAGACAGTACTGCGATTTGATTTATAAAACTCCTTAAAAAAACTAAAACTATTCCCCCAACACCCCCCAAAAAATGTCATCCATGTTTTTGTCTCTAGGAGCTGGCAAGGGAAGTTTTGAGAAAAGAAAAGGAGGATGCAAAGCCTCAGCCTAAATCCAGATTCATGCCAGGGAAATGCATCTCCATTGTAGCATACTGTCACACACAGTAGTAAGAAAAAAAGAGTAATTAAGTGTTGTTGCATGGCGACCACTTCCTGTTATCTCACATATATATTCTTATTATTATAGCCAAATTTACCCCCCTAACTCCTCCCACAGTTTGTACACTACATAGACAGTAATATACGGAAACGTGCGGATTGTTCCCGATTGGTGCGCTATTACTTTGTGGAACGTTTCGCCGAATGGTTCACGAAATATCGCCGTTTCTGTGGTGAAATTGGTCCCATAGGAATGAATGGCGGAATGTTCAAAACTAGAGTGGGAGCTGACAAAAGCTAGAGTGTGAGCTGAAAAATCAGGACATGATTTCTAAACTGCCATCACTCCCTCATTTTCAAGACCACCTACACAAATCTTATATCAAAACGTTCAGCTATCCCTGCTGTCACTAATAATGTCCACGGCTAAGCCATAGTTCTGATAGTTTTCACAATATGACCATTTGTTTGCAACTCACACCGCCCATTGACATTCATTAAAACTCCACTCTAGCCACCTCAAATTTGAAGGGCAATTTCTAAACTGCGACTGTGCCTTCATTTTTAATATTTCAGAGACATACTATGCATCAAAATGTAGGTCTGGGTCTTGTGATTCTCACAATATAAAGCTCTTCACTGTAGGATTTATAGTTTTTAAAACTACGACCATTTGAAGACGCCAGTGAAGTGAGCAATTTGGAGCAGTTTGTTTTTAACCGCTCTTCTCTGCCCTATTTGAAATCTAATTTTGAATTGGTGACAGTTTGGCCGGCTTCTGGTTAAAGGTTTGGAAATAAGTTTTCTACAGTAGAGAATATTTGAGGTGATAATGCTGCTAATGTTTTTATAAATGTATGTTTTAATGTAACTGTGAAGCACTTTGGGCAACAACATTGCAATTAAATGTGCTATATAAATAATTAAAAGTTGAAATGCATTTCTCACTCTATCAAGCTTGCCATGTGCACTTTTTAAATTTGATCAATCAATTGGTTAGTGTAATGTTTACTATCTTTACTCACTCCGAACACTCCACACAGTTACTCTGCCCAGTCCAACCTTTTCACGGTTACTCCAGCCACTCCAACCACACAACAGTTACTCCAGCCACTCCAACCACACAACAGTTACTCCAGCCACTCCAACCACACAACAGTTACTCCAGCCACTCCAGCCACACAGCAGTTACTCCAGCCACTCCAGCCACACAACAGTTACTCCAGCCACTCCAGCCACACAACAGTTACTCCGCCCACTCCATAAAGTTACTCTGCCCAGTCCAACCTTTTCACAGTTACTCCAGCCACTCCAACCACACAACAGTTACTCCAGCCACTCCAACCACACAACAGTTACTTCAGCCACTCCAACCACACAACAGTTACTCCAGCCACTCCAGCCACACAACAGTTACTCCAGCCACTCCAACCACACAACAGTTACTCCGCCCACTCCAACCACACAACAGTTACTCCAGCCACTCCAACCAAACACAGTTACTCCAGCCACTCCAACCAAACACAGTTACTCCAGCCACTCCACCCACACAACAGTTACTCAAGCCACTCCACCCACACAACAGTTACTCAAGCCACTCCACCCACACAACAGTTACTCCAGCCACTCCAAGCACACAACAGTTACTCCGCCCACTCCAACCACACAACAGTTACTCCAGCCACTCTAACCACACAACAGTTACTCCAGCCACTCTAACCACACAACAGTTACTCCAGCCACTCCAAGCACACAACAGTTACTCCAGCCACTCCAAACACACAACAGTTACTCCAGCCACTCCACCCACACAACAGTTACTCCGCCCACTCCAACCACACAACAGTTACTCCAGCCACTCTAACCACACAACAGTTACTCCGCCCACTCCAACCACACAACAGTTACTCCAGCCACTCCACCCACACAACAGTTACTCCAGCCACTCCACCCACACAACAGTTACTCCAGCCACTCTAACCACACAACAGTTACTCCAGCCACTCCACCCACACAACAGTTACTCCAGCCACTCCACCCACACAACAGTTACTCCGCCCACTCCAACCACACAACAGTTACTCCAGCCACTCCAACCGCACAACAGTTACTCCGCCCACTCCAACCACACAACAGTTACTCCGCCCACTCCAACCACACAACAGTTACTCCAGCCACTCCACCCACACAACAGTTACTCCAGCCACTCCACCCACACAACAGTTACTCCGCCCACTCCAACCACACAACAGTTACTCCAGCCACTCCAACCGCACAACAGTTACTCCGCCCACTCCAACCACACAACAGTTACTCCGCCCACTCCAACCACACAACAGTTACTCCAGCCACTCCACCCACACAACAGTTACTCCGCCCACTCCACCCAGTTACTCCGCCCACTCCAGTTGTAGACTACTGGTGGAGGCAAGAACACTTCACACAATTTCCCCAGAAATTGTAGCTTTTCTAGTGTTCAATTTTTATCACATTAAAAAAGAAGTACTGGAATTAAAAAAATACACATTTATACTCAGCTAGGTGGATGCAGCATCAGTTTGATGCTACATCTGTCCCCCACCTGCTCTAAGACGGAGAACCGAGCAATCACAAGACCACCGGTTTTTGGTCTTCGGTCACTGGATCTCTGTTCTGCCCCTCCAGCACCCACTGGAGCACCAGGCTGTGGAGGGGGAGGGAGTGGCTGGCTCAAGCTCTTAGTGGCTTGCTAAGAGACTGAGCCAGCTGCAGGTCAGGCAGATCCCGACATCATTGTCAGGATCTACGCAGAGCCTAGACCGGCTCTGTTATGTCAGCTGACGTCGGACTTTACCACCTGATCATACACAGATGTGCCAACGGGCTCTGCCAGGATCCATATGTGCCATTATGATGCCCCTTGAGGAGGGGGCAGAGCCACCACACTAAGTGGACTGAAGTTCTGCTTTAACTATTTCCTGACCACCTACTGCAGATATACTGAGGCAGAGTGGCCCCGCTGTGCTGGACCACATACAAGTATGGGATCAAGCTCTTCTGGGTAGGGGGCGTCTGCTGCTGCCCTGGCTGTGCTGTCATTCGCTACAGTACATGCCAATCAGCAGGTCCCAGACAATGATTTATAGCCAGAACCCACTGATTGGCTCAGAGAATGACAGAAGAGAGCCCTGTGTTGGTAAACAACCTAGGGCTTTCTATAGACAGCAGCAATGTGCTGTTTTTTTTCCCCTACAAAGCAGGGAGTAAAAACCGGCACATTGCTTAGTAAAACAACACACAGTAAACATTGGTAGGCACACAGTTAACCCTTTGATTGCTCCCTGACCCCTTCCCAGCCAGGGTCATTAGTACAGTGACAGTGTACATCATTAGCACTGATCACTGTAATAGTGTCATGGGAGATGTCAGTGTCATTTAGTCAGTTCCCACCCAGCATCAGTTGGTATCAGATCGCCTACCGCACTATCACAGTCCCATTATAAGTCTTTGATCGCCACCATTACTATAAATAAATAAATAAAAACTCCAGTATATATACCATAGTTTGAAGACGCTATACCTTTAACAAAAACCAGTTAATGTACACTTATTGTGATTTTTTTTTTAAAAAAACACATAGCAGAATACATTTTGGCCTAAATTTATGAAGAAACTTGATTTTTAAAAATTTTTTATTGAATGTTTTATAGCAGAAAGTAAAAAAAATTGTTTTTTTCTAAAATTTTGTTTTTGTTTATATAATAAAAAATATAAAACCCAGTGGTAATCAAATACCAAAAAAAGAAAGCTCTATTTGTGTGAAAAGAATTATATAAATTTTATTTGGGTTTAATGTTGCATGAATGCGCAATTGCCAGTTAAAGTAACGACCAGTGCCTGGTCTTAAAGGGGGTAAAAGCTGAAGTTGTTAAGGTGCATTGGCAGCCCATTAACTTTGAAAGGGCTGCCTTCTCGCAACACGTTAATGTACAACACAACACACATTAACATGGGGGGAGTTGATGCACTGCAATAGTGTAGATGAGCTCCAACTCCAGCCTTTTGCACGTTTTGGAGTAAATGGGGAAACATTAAAATTTCTGCCATTCTCCAAAGACATGCTAGTAGGTTAATTGGCTCCTGTCTAAATTGTCCCTAGTATGTGTATGTATGAATGTGAGTTAGGGACCTTAGATTGTACACCCCTTGAGGGTTAGGGACCTTAGATTGTACGCCCCTTGAGGGTCAGGGACTGATGTAAATGTACAACATATATGTAAAGTGCTGTGTAAATTGACAGCGCTATATAAGTACCTGAAATAAATAAATAAATAAATAATAAATTTAAACCCGCCCCGCAGGCCAGAGTACTGGGTGTCATTCTGGACTCCAACCTATCCTTCCAGCCCCAAGTCCAATCTTTAACAAACTCGTGCAGACTCCACCTCCGCAACATCACCATAATCCGCACGTTCCTAACCACAGAAACCACTAAACAGCTCATCCACTCCCTCATCATATCACGACTCGACTACTGCAACTCCCTCCTCACTGGCCTGCCTCTCCGCTGGCTATCCCCTCTTCAGTCCATCCTGAACACGGCTGCCAGACTCATTCACCTTTCCAACCGCTCTGTCTCCGCCACCCCCCTCTGCCAATCCCTCCACTGGCTTCCGATTGTGCAATGGATCAAATTCAAAATCCTAACACTGATGTACAAAGCTGTCCACCATACTGCCCCGTACTACATCTCTGACCTAATATCCAAGTACCGCCCAACACGCACACTCCGCTCCTCACAAGACCTCCTTCTCTCTAGTTCCCTGGTCTCCTCCTCCCATGCCCGACTCCAGGACTTCTCCAGGGTGTCACCCATCCTCTGGAACTCCCTGCCCCAACCCATCAGATTATCACCTACTCTCCTCTCCTTTAGGCGCACCCTGAAAACCCATCTCTTCAGGGAAGCCTACCCCACCCCCTGCTAACTTGCCGACCTCCTCCACTCTTCCTACCACTCCATCCCCCACAGCTATCTCCTCCTGTGCCACCACCCCCTCCCTCCTAGATTGTAAGCTCCAAGGAGCAGGGCCCTCGATCCCCTCATGTTTTGCATTGTATTGGTATTGTTCTGTCACATGTTCTGTCCCCCTTTGTAACGTACAGCGCTGAGCGAACTATTGGCGCTTTATAAATACTGTATAATAATAATAATAAATAATGTCTGTGACTTCACTGGGAAGCTTTTTACTTCCTGTCTCCATGACACCTGTACAAAAAAATGGGGGTTGGAGTTGTCATCGAAACTGAAAGGCACTGGCAGCTATTGTCAGATCTTCTAGCCCTAGCCTCTTTAGGTTATGCCTAGTGATACCTTCAGAATCATACTTCCTGTCCTAGGATGACACCACTCAATGTATTGTATCTATGGAGGCAGGGGGGACTGACCATTTGGAAACTCGGGCACTGTAGGGGGCCCCATGAGATGCCCCTGGTACCTTTTTCATAGGCTTTTTTGAGTTTGGGCAAAGACACAGGGGCCCCATGATCCCCTATTGCCCGGGGGCCCCATGAGATGTCAGTCCGCCCCTGTGGAGGAACAGTGTTGTCACCCTAGACTGCTCGCTCTTGATTTGGTCTACAAACACCTCTACCTCTCCTCATCTTAATACCATAGTTGGGAGGCATTATGTGGTTCACATAAGAGAATGGGGAAAGCTGATATAATCGTTTGATATCACAGGAGGTTAGATTTCTGGTAGGATCAACAGATACTTTCTGCACTTGCAGAAAAAGGACTTAGCTTGGCAAAAGAAAATGAATGAAGCTACCACATCCAGGGCTGGGGCAAGGGGTGTGCAGAAGGGCCAGCTGCCGTGGCTGCAGCGCAGAGAAGCAAGGGGG
Organism: Staurois parvus; assembly: GCF_062004578.1. Lineage (NCBI taxonomy): Eukaryota > Metazoa > Chordata > Amphibia > Anura > Ranidae > Staurois > Staurois parvus. The sequence goes on from NW_028317891.1 coordinate 5,835,344, forward strand.
CAAAGAATATCAGTAGGGTGGTACACTCAATCTAGGGCATGTATTCACAGTGTGGTGGGGGGGGGGGCACAACCCTGTCCCGGTGCTGACCACATCTAAGGCTTCATTGCCACCTACAGGTGTGACCGAGAGCGGGCGTGTTTCCTTGTGTTTTTCTTGTGTTCCCGCTTATAGCATTGAATTGAAAGGGCCACCCTACACAGAAAAGAAGTCCTTGACTCTTAGGACACGTTGCACCAAAACCACACAGTGCTGCAGCACCAGACAGAAAAATGCGCATGTGTAACGATGCAGGGGGGTGCCATTAACCAGTTCCACGCTGCCCTATAGCAGAAATACTGCTACAGGGCGGCACGGGTGAGCAAAATCCCGTATATATACGTCATTTTGCGATTCGCGGCCTCGGCTGTCAATCACCGGGTCCTTGCTGATGATTACTCACCGGCACCTGGTGATCGCCGAGTATCTCCGATGGGGGAGAGACCTATATGTAAACAATACAGATCTCTCCCCTGTCAGCTCCTGCACACATGCACTGCCATACAAAGCAGCGTGCTTACAGTGAAGCACACACACAGCCTCATAGTAAAACAGCGCACAGTGAACCCTTTGGTCGCCCCAGATGTTAACCCCTTCCTGCCCAGTGCCATTAGTACAGTGTCAGTGTTTTTTTATAAGCACTGATCACTGTATTGGTGTCGCTGGGGATGTCAGTGACACCAAGTCAGTTCCCCCCCAGTGTTAGGATGCCTGCTGCAGTCCCGCTATAAGTTGCTGATCGCCGCCATTACTAGTAAAAAAAAAAATCCAGTATATATGCCGCCATTTGTAAATGCTATAACTTTCATGTAAACCACTTAAATTACGCGTATTGGGATTTTTTTTTAAGCAAAGTCATGTAGCAGAATACAAATTTTGGCCTAAATTAATGACGAAATTTGATTTTTAACATTTTTATACTGGACATGTGCAGCCTCCCTAGCGGTCTGATTATGTCCATATTTCTGTGCTCAAAGTGGTAAATTTTTTTGCATGGAAATCTGTATTTTTTTTATTGTAGGCCTGTAATTTGTAGGAATAACTCACTGAAATCTGTCCGAACAAGAGTCTAGTAAACATCCCGGATATGATAAAATTTGAAACACAAAATCATAAATTATAATTTAATAAATAATCATAAAAATAATAATAATATAATAATAATAAATTTAATTCAATAATATAATCAAACCAAAAACACTGAAATTTGAAATTTAGTGCCAAGTTCGCACATCGCTGAGCAAAGTCGCAGAATCGTTTTCAGTGTCTGATGATGAATTTCCCCCACCAATCATTATCACTCAATTCTGCAAGTGGTTCTGATTTACTATCGCTGTTCTCTAGCCGGTCTAAAACCGCGTCTGACCTAAAGGGACACTTTTTGGACGCCATGGACGTTTCTCAGTTTCCAGGCAGAAAGAACAGTAAAAATGCAGGCAGGGCGCCGGACAAAGCACTTGGGACAACATGTATGTGAAATGGTTTGATACAGGAATGTTATACTATGTGATTTTAGTGAATTTAGTGAATGTCACTTTTTCACATTTTTAAATTTCCCACCAGTTCCGTCCCCCGTACGTCCCGACGCTCGCAGGGAATGTAACCCGGAAGACAGATGTTGGCATCGGCCGGAGGACATTGTAGATAGAAGTGTAGATAGACAGACAGACAGACAGACAGATAGATAGATAGATAGATAGATAGATAGATAGCAGGGGCGGAATGACAACTCATGGGGCCCCCGGGTAATAGGGGATCATGGGGCCCCTGTGTCCTTGCCCAAACTCAAAAAAGCCTATGAAAAAGGTACCAGGGGCATCTCATGGGGGCCCCTACTGACCCTGGGCCCTCGGGCAATGCCCGAGTTTCCAAATAGTCAGCCAACCCCTGCCGGGGACACTGCAGGAGGGACTTTGCGGGAGCGCAGGACAAGGTAAGTGAAGAAGAGATCCCGGAGCAACGCTGCAGTGTATTCCCGAGTGTAGCTCGGGGTTACCGCTTGTGGTGCTAAAACTTTACCCCGAGCTACAGTCGGGAATACCTCCAGGGAGGTTAATAGCAAAAAGTCAAAAATATTGTTTTTTTCTCAAAATTGTCATTTTTTTTTATTTATAGCGCAAAAAATAAAAAAACGCAGAGGCAATCAAATACTACAGAAAGAAAGCTCTATTTGTGAGGAAAAAAGGATATAAACCTAATTTGGGTGCAGCGTTGCATGACAGCGCGATTGTCAGTCAAAATAAGACAGTGCCGTATCGCAAAAAATGGCCTGGTCAGGAAGTGGGGGGGGGGGATCCTCTGGAGGGCAAGTGGTTATTATATAACTGCACTGCTGCATGTCTGATAACGGACAGTGCGTGTTGGGAAAGACCATGTTTTTGCGCACATTTCCAACACGCAAAGGTCTGAACCAGGGGCATACAGACCATTCGAGCACGAGGGCCCGGGGTCAGTAGGGGGCCCAATGAGATGCCCCTGGTACCTTTAATTGGCTTTTTCATAGGCTTTTTTGGGCGTGGGCTATGACACAGGGGCCCCATGATCCCCTAGTGCCCGGGGGCCCCATGAGTTGTCTGTCCGCCCCTGGTCTGAACGTAACCTAAGGACTGTAAGCCTGATACATTGTTGTTCTTAGATTTAGATACAGTATCCTTTTGAAATGTAAGTGTTTTTAGATACATTATATTCCATATATAGAGAAGGAGCTGTTCGGTGTAATTTCATGTTCTGTACCCAGTTGTCTTCCCATAATGCTCAGTTACAGTTGTCTCTTCCCATAAGCAGACCTGAAACGTCTGTTTATTGCTTTGGACGCATTAACCATACAAGTCTTGTTCCCGGGGTATAAACACTGCCTCATTAAATGTAGAGAAGAAGAGATGAGAAATCCTTGCTGACAAACCATTGTAACATAACAAGATAACGGTGGCATGTGGTCAGCCCTTTTCACGAGCTGACACCGCTACAGAAATGGATTTTCTATAAGAATATTAACGGAGGTATCATGCTCTATTCGGCCGCAGAGCCGCCACCTAATAATTGGCAGCATCTCAGTACTTTACCCAAACCCTTACAGATAAGTAAAAAAGATGAATAAAATGATCGAGGGGTTAAACTCCATCCATCAGACCTCATAAAGAGGTTTTTTTGGTGATGTACATCACTCCCAGCCAGAGATGGACTGACCATTTGGAAACTCGGGCACTGCCCGAGGGCCCGGGGTCAGTAGGGGGCCACGTGAGATGCCCCTGGTACCTTTTTCATAGTCTTTTTTGAGTTTGGGCAAGGACACAGGGGCCCTATGATCCCCTATTGCCCGGGGGCCCCATGAGTTGTCAGTCTGCTCCCAGCTTATTAACCACTTCCCGACCGGCCGTTGCATATAAACGGCCGGACGGTGGCAGTGCAGGGTCAGGTGGCCGTTTATAAACGGCCTCTCCGCACCCTGCTTGTGCGCGCTCCCTGGGAGCGCGCAGCACCGCGATCCGGTGCCCGCTGTGTCCTCTGGCCTCCAGACACAGTGAAACACAGATCGTCGGACAGGACCTCTGTACGAGGTCCCAATCATGTGATCACTAATTGGCCAATCAGTGATCACATGCAAAGTAGTAAGCAAGATGTCACTTGTGACATCATTGCTTACTACGTGTGAAATCTGTGAATGATCACAGAGGTCACATGGTACAAGGCTATTCACAACAGGCTTGTACCATGTGACAAGCTGTGACCAATCACAGCTCACTCAGTACTTCTCAATGTCTGCAAGAATGCAGACAGAAAGAGAAATGATTGCTTTTACATCCTATATGGGTGTAAAAGCAATGTGTAAAAGAAAAAAAAAAAATCTTCATCACCCCCCACAAGTAGAACAGTGTCACCATGGTGACACTGTACTGCTAGGGTGACAGTATGTAAAATAAATAAATAAATAAAAAATAATAATATAAAAAAAAAATAAAAATGTAAAAAAAAATGTTTAAAAATTATAATTTTTGGTTATAAACTAATTTGGATTTTTTTTTTACTAAAAAGATAACGGAATAAATTTTGGCAAAGATTTATGATGAAATATTATTTATTTGCAAAATTGTATAAAAAAAACACTTTTTTTCAAAATTTTGGGACTTTTTCATTTACATAGCAAAAAAAATAAAAATCCCAGCGGTGAATAAATACCACCAAAATAAAGCTTTATCTGTCTCAAAAAAATAGTAAAAAATTCATATGGGTACAGTGTTGCATGACCGCGCAATTGTCATTCAAAGTGTGATAGCGCTGAAAGCTGAAAATTGCCCTGGAGAGGAAGGGGGTAAAAGTGTCCGGTCTGAAAGTGGTTAAACTCCATAGGAATGATGAGGGCTGTGTGAAGTCTCAGCACCTTATCTGAAAGCAGTCATGATGACGCACGGTAGTGATGCACAGTACTATTGAATGAACATTAGATTTGTGGCAGAAAACTCCTGCTTAAAAAAATGAGATTGGGCTGTACATGTATTTATGCATTTTTACGCGCACGCGTACACGTTGCGTGTAAGCAGGTGAAGTTAGCTGACTGGCTACTAGATGGCTCTGTTCCCATCATAGCCTCTATAGAAGAAAGTTATAAGCTAGTGGTCGCTACCCTTTTACGCTTGGTTCACATATCCGCATTCCTGCGGTCCGCGTTTTGCACGGACACGAGAGCCCATTCATTTCAATGGACTCCCGTGCCCTGGGACATGCAGGGAAGAAGTACCTGCACTTCTTCTGAAAACGCAGAGCGCACGGGAACCTCGGTTCCCAGTACGGTTGTGATTTCCAGTACGGGCGGCTTGCCATTAACATTAATGGCACCCGCCCGCGGGTCCGCATTCATCTGTGTGGATGGTGCGGCTGCACAGATTTTTGTGCCCCCGCCTCCATAAGAGTCAGGAAGCCCATAGCCAGCTCCTCTGGATGCAGGTCTATCCCTCCCTGGCCTCCAGCCCTGCCCAGGGCCTCCACTTGCTGGCTGCAACATGAGGGATTGGTGTCTTCAATGGCTGCTCTTAACCTAGCTTATATATGGGCTTTGACCAGGGGCGGACCATTTGGAAACTCGGGCACTGCCCGAGGGCCAGGGGTCAGTAGGGGGCCCCATGAGATGCCCCAGGTACCTTTTTCATAGGCTTTTTTGAGTTTGGGCAAGGACACAGGGGCCCCATGATCCCCTATTGCCCGGAGGCCCCATGAGTTATCAGTCCGCCCCTGTCTATGGGGATATAAGGACTAGTAAGATATTCAATCTTTAACCAACCCTTGACTCTTCCCTGGATGTTCATAGAGTGATGAGCATTCAGTAGACCATCCATGAGTCTAAGCAGATAGATATGTGGCCAGTGCTAGCTAAGAACCTGGGTGTACAGATCAGATCAGATCAGATCTTCTTGCTTCTGCTTTCCAAAAGTTACAATACAGATAGTAAAGCACTTGTACACATATAAAGCGAAACTTACATTTGCTTGGGGATTGTTTCTGCAGGCACTTACCCTTGAGGCTAACTTATGGCCTTCCAGAGGTGGTGCTGTGCTGACCAACCAGTGGTCAGACTTCTCCAATCCAGACAGCAGAATGGACAACCAAAGTTCCTTCCTCAAACCAGGTGGTCTCGGGGGCATGCAGTGCTGTCCCTATGTTATACCTACTACTCTGCAACCTGTCCTTAAGGTAAGCCTTCCATAACCAGTGGGAATCTGTCCCTGTCTATGTAAACCCCACAATGCGGGTGCACTGAAACTGACCCAGCAGATGCAAGAGAAAGCCCCTCTTAGCTCAAGATGGCGGCCCAAGTCTCAGTAGACACAGGTTCCCCCAAGATGGCCACCAGGAGCCCAGAGCCAAATCAGTCTCTTGCAAGGTTCCCCTAGCAGGTAAGCAGTGATCATATGATCAATTCTGTTAGGTAACCAGGACTGCTGTCTTATTACCTGTGCTGATACGTAGCATCACTAGCTGCAAAATCCACTACAGATAGATTAATATTATAAGTAGATATATAGAGAGATAGAGGAAGGAAGGAAGATAGAAGGGGAGAGAGAAAGGGAAAGATAGATAGATAGATAGATAGATAGATAGATAGATAGATAGATAGATAGATAGATCATAGATAGATAGATAGATAGATAGATAGATAGATAATCTTATCAACATTTGTTTGTCTCCAAGAGATGAAAAATCTATCTATCTATCTATCTATCTATCTATCTATCTATCTATCTATCTATCTATCTATAATCTATCTATCTATCTATCTATCTATCTATTATCTATCTATCTATCTATCTATCTATCTATCTATCTATCTATCTTTTTCTTCTTTGTTCAGAGAAACAGTATGGGGTCTAAATGCTGATCATCCAAGGTCTGCACATTGCAAGGTCACGAACAGCTGTTTCCAGAGCTTTAGATTGACATTGACTTTTCTCCTCTTCTTTCATCAGAGTATAATTATTGAACCTACAGTGGGTGGAACATCTAAGATCTACACATTTACAAGGTCAGTAGCTGATGTTTCTAGAACTCTAGATTACCAACAAAAACAGAAAAGAGCAGAGGGAAAAATTGGTTCACTACCACTGTGCTTGGGCGAAAAAAAAAACAAATGCCCTGAATAGTTAGGCCTGGTCTCTTGGTAAACCCCCACTTGGGCTCTGCTGGGTTCTTTGAAACAGTAAAAGAGGTCCTTAGGAGAAAATATGCATGATCCTTACTATCTATTTATCTGTCTATCTCATCTATCTATCTGTATATCTATCTATCTATCTATCTATCTATCTATCTATCTATGTCTATCTATCTATCTCATCTATCTATCTATCTGTATATCTATCTATCTATCTATCTATCTATCTATCTATCTATCTATCTATCTATCTCTATATCTACTATCTATCTATCTATCTATCTATCTATCTATCTATCTATATATGTCTATCTATCTATCTCATATCTATCTATCTATCTATCTATCTATCTATCTATCTATCTATCTATCTATCTATCTATCTATTATCTATCTATCTCTATATCTACTATCTATCTATCTCATATCTATCTATCTATCTATCTACCTATCTATCTATCTATCTATCTCATATCTATCTATCTATCTATCTATCTATCTATCTATCTATCTATCTATCTATCTATCTATCTCTCTTGTCAGAGTACCAGTGTATAGTCTACAGTGGGTGGTCTACACATATGTATGTGACATCTGTAATGTCCGGAGCTGATGTTCCCAGAACTTTGGATTGCCATCAACAAAGTGGTTTGAAGCAGAGGGGTAAACTGGTGCACTACCACCATGCTTGAACGAAAAACAAATGCCCCGAAGAGTTAGGCTTGACCTGTTGGTAAATCACCACCAGGCTGTGCTACAGATAGTAAGGGGGGATCTGTGCCTGTTCCTGCACCACTGTGGCCTCTGAACATTAATGGAAAGTGGTAACCTATCCCTATTAGCCCCTTCCCCTTGGTCACATCATCAGATCACAAGACCATGGGAGGCGTAACGCTACTCACATTAGTAGACCACAACATTTCCTATGGAGGACCCAGCACATCCCACTATAACATGGTGTTGAACGTCTTCAGCCAATGCGGTGGTGGGCCAAAATTTGCACTGGAGCTCCTGGCTTCATAGTTATGAATTCACCTATTATCTGATAAGTATGTTTGAATGTAAAACCACAAGCTAGCTGAGCTGCTCCAACTGCTACATGATGACTCCGCTGCCTGCATCTTGTTACAGAGATTAAAGTTTCTGATCTGAATTTAAATGTTCTGTGTCTTCCCTTTATTTCCAACCAATCAACCTCGAGCAGCATTTTGTGATTAAAAAGCAGTGTTTACAGGCAGTCGGAATATACCATATGTGGAGTAATTGCTAAAGTGAGACTTTATTTGTACAATATTAGTGTTGCATCAACAAACACATCTGCTGCAGACTTATGGAATTGAGAAGACAGTCATATATCGTGAGGGAAAAGCACAACTTTCTAGGAGAAGCAGAATCCGAGAACACGGGAATTCTGTGTGTGTTGCTGAATCTTAGTGAATCAAAGGAGCTGAACTACCATTGCTGTCATGACTCTGACAGGGATTTACTACACCGCAGACACCTAACTGGACCGACACATTTCTAAGGTTCCAAAGGGCTGCCTTTAATATGACACAGTAGCTCAGTATCAGGGCTGGTACTAGACCAGGCGTGGACTGACAACTCATGGGGCCCCCGGGCAATAGGGGATCATGGGGCCCCTGTGTCCTCTCCCACACTCAAACCACACCCAAAAAAGCCTATGAAAGGTACCAGGGGCATCTCATGGGGTCCCCTACTGACCCTGGGCCATCGGACAGTGCCCAAGCACCCGAATGGTCAGTCCCCCCCTGTACTAGACTATTTTGTGCCCTAGGCAAGAGGAAAAAAAAATTAAAAACAGTAGAAAATCTTAAATTAACAAAACATGAAATTGGTAAATTTATTTTAATTTGCAAAACTAAGTGCCATAAGATGCTACCAGTACCAATGGATCCACAGTCTGACAGATCCCAGGCTGGAATTCCCCAGGCAATGGGGGGGGAGATAAAACGCTGTGACAGCAGGCAGCTGAACTGAGCGATCCCACACAGTGACAGATCCGACACAACACACCACCACCAACACTGACACAGATCAGCAGGCCAACAGGCATTAGAAGAGCAGGCTGTGGGATCGTGATGATGTCATCACTTACTGACACATTGCACATGTGTCACACTCACACATACACAAGATATCAGAGTCAGACATTACCTTCCTCCACAGGCACAGCTCCGCCACCATTGATGAATGGGAAGAGAAGGGCTGGAACTTCACAGTGATCAGCAGCCGCCAGACGGCTTGCAGTAGGGGACTGAGTCTGAGAGTAACACTGGAAGGAGCAGCAGCTCAGCTGCTACACTGGTCCCAGACACCCAGCATCTTCCCCTGTCCTTTCTTCCTCCCTTCTGCCACCCCGCCCCTCAGCTGAAGGATCATTCATGATGTGGCAGCATCCCACACAGAGAGAGTGCCAGCCTGTGCTGTGCCCAGGCGCCCCTAGGTGGCAGTGCAACCTAGATGGCCACTTGGTTTGCCTGGTGGAAGAACCGGCCCTGCTCGGTGTACGAAAGCTGGATTCTTGATTTGTAGTGTGACTGTGGCCCCTGAAAAAAAGCAAGCTAGATGGGAGCGTTCTACTCTTTGAAACTAAGTTGGTATGTGGACTAGTTTCTTTTAAAGCAGGATATTGATGACTATGTATTTAGAAGCTTTGGGAACATCTATTCCCCATTCTCCTCTGCAATGAATGAGTCCAGAACCGTCGAGCCTTTCATCGTTTCCGGGTTCACAGCTGCCAATTTCCCAACTACTGTATCTGGGAAATCAGCTAATCAAGCACAATCTGAGCTTGCCTAGCTGCAGTGGATTGCAAGAGAGACACTTTCCAAGATTAAGGCTCTTCTAGGGAGTCAAGCCCATTCCAGGGAACCCTGCCCTTCACAAAGTAAAGAGAACTCTCCCTGGGGCTCCCATCAGCTTTTCTGGGATCAGTTGCTTTGCCACACCAGACACTGTAAGGCACTGATCTCCACTGCTTCAGGTTTGGGGATCTGAACCAGACTCCCTTTTGATCACTTGAGGATGACAGAGGCCATACTCAATCCCTTTCAAACAGTGCTGGCCTATCTCTCAGGATCAATTGATCCATGTTTAATTGCTGTTTACATGGAAGCCTTCTCCACTTCGGCATTCAAAGTTCTTATTTAGATATGTGTTCCAAACTAAGATTTGTACCCACGGTGGCTTTGCTGAGGTTCTCGTCCAGTGCTTCCATACCAACATGGTGGCAATCCTACTCATCAAGGCCTAGCTCCTGGGGACCTCTCTCACTGGCAAAGACCGGGTATGGGCCCGATGCTCCAGCGGCATCCATTTTCAGGGCTATAGATTAACGGATTCTGACTTCCATGGCCACCATCCTGCTGTCTATATTAACCAACACCTTTTCTGGGGTCTGATAAGCGTTGGCATTTGGTGCCTTAACCCACATTCGGTTCATCCCACAGCGCCAGTTGTGCTTGCCAAAAGTGGTCCACTTGGCACTCTCATTCCACACCCATCTACACTACCCCAGGTTTGGCACTGGGCACTGTCATTCCACGCCCATCTACACCACCCCACGTTTGGCACTGGGCACTCTCGTTCCATGCCCATCTACACCACCCCAGGTTTGAGGATCTAAACCTAACTCCCTTACTATCTGTTAAACTGCTGATCACCTGTGGCAGTGGAGGGCAGGTGTCTAATAGACCCCTGATGTCTCTATAAACAATACCTGTCACCTGCTCATGCTAAAACATAGGGGGCTTGTTAGCCCCCTTGTGATAGGAAGAAGGTTAAATTAAACAAAGGTTTAAAAAATTAAATTGTAATTTGAAAAAAAAAAATTACAACAACGCCACCCTCCCTCCAATCTATGTGAATGCAAACACACTCATAGGACCCACACGAGTATGTAAACAGTGATTGTATCCCACGTCACATGTAATTCTAGGCCCATAATCCATGGTTATCTCTGAACTGATAACCTGTAATGTCCTTTAAAGGGTCACCTATGAAAAATTTTAGGTACCATAGTTTTTTAGGGGCATGTGCAATTTTAAGCCTTGACATGTTTGGTATCTCTTTACTCAACACAACCCTGTCCAGGGGCGGACTGACAACTCATGGGGCCCCCGGGCAATAGGGGATCATGGGGCCTCTGTGTCCTAGCCCACACTCAAACCACACCCAAAAAAGCCTATGAAAGTTGCCAGGGACATCTCACGGGGCCCCCTACTGACCCCGGGCCCTCGGGCAATGCCCGAGTTACCAAATGGTCAGCCCGCCCCTGATCCTGTCTTTTTATTTTACAATAAAAATGGGCATAATATTGTGTTTGTGTGAACTTCATTTCAATGTACATTTTCCTAAAAATCTTCATTTGATAAACAGTTGTGCAAATGTCATGTGACACAAAAAATTGCAACTGCATTTTATTCTACAGGGCCACTGCTTTCAGAAAATAGTTTGTTTAGGGGTTTAAAGTAATGTGCTAGCAAAACAAAATGCCAATTTTAACATGTGTGTGAAAAAAATAAAAATTGCCCTGGTGGACAAGTGGTTGAAGAGGAACTTCAGTCCCCTACAGGGGCGGACTGACAACTCATGGGGCCCTTGGGCAATAGGGGGTCATGGGGCCCCTGTGTCCTCACCCACACTCAAACCACACCCAAAAAAGCCTATGAAAGGTACCAGGGGCATCTCATGAGGCCCCCTACTGACCCTGGGCCCTCGGGCAGTGCCCGAGTGCTCGAATGGTCAGTCTGCCCCTGGTTCCCTAAAATCTTGGCCCTCTCCTCCTTTCCAGAGCCAATATTTTTTCAGTATCTCATGAGTATGCAGATGTGCAGGCCATTGCAATCCGGTACAGACCTATGGAACATAGGTGAGTTTTTAAAGGAAATGTGACTCAAAAAATCCCCCAAAAATGCAAAATAGGTGTTTTTGATGCAGTTTTGCTGCATTTTCCATTGATTTCAACGGTGATGCAGCAGGAATCCATTAGTGTGTTTTCCCTTCACTTCCTGTCCCATAGCCAAAATGAAGAAGAATTCAATCCATTCCAAGTGAGGGAATACATACTTGTCACCAGAACTATTAACCCCATTTAATGATTTCTCCTCTTTTACTGTTTTGGTGACAAATTACATTTTCTTTCAGTTTTGGTGATACAGACAGTGATAAAACCTGACAGGGATTCTCTCAGTTCTATCCAAAACTAAGAAAAAAACTGTGTTTAAAGCTGACCACTAGTAATAATTTATTTTTGCTTAATGACATTGGGGTATACATATCTCATACCTGAGGGGCCACTGCGGAAGCTGACAAGGACTGTAATAGTTGGCGCTACTACAGTAATAAAAAAATTAAAAAAAAGCTCCACAGCAAAAAAATAAAATTACTTATAAATGTGTATGAAAAGCCAACCCAAAAAGCTCTGTATGTATACACTACAACAATATAAATGCATACAAAAAAGGGGTGATATTCCCACATGGAAGAAACATATATTTTAAATATATATTAAAAATATTCTTCCCAAATATATTTAAATATATTTGAAATACTACAATTTTGGCTGTATTCAATATATCTAAAAAAATAAATAAATAAATGTATATATATATATATATATATATATATATATTTATATATATATATACATACACACACACAATATATATATATATATATATATATATATATATATACACACACACACACACATATATATATATATATATATATATATACATACACACACACAATATATATATATATATATATATATATATATATACATACACACACACAATATATATATATATATATATATATATACACACACACACACACACATATATATATATATATATATATACTGTATGTTGAAATGTGTTTTTATATATATATTACAAAAAATATGAAAAATATTTTTAAAAATACATTTTCAAATATTTATCTTTGAAAATACATTTAATCTACATTTTTGAAATGCATTTACAAATATATGTAAAAATAGATGTTAAAATGACTTGTTTATATGCAAAAAAAAAATCTAAAGAATATATTTAAAAAAAATATATTTATAAATATATGCCTTTAAAAATTTACTTTTTTTAGAATACATGTGAAAATATATTAGCGCAGACCAATATATTGTAAATATATATCACATATATAATTTATTTTCTAAATATATTAGAAATATATTTCTCTTCCATGTGGGTTATGGTATTAGATACATCACCATATATCACAAACCTTAAAACAATATACAATACCCAAATATCTTTGAATATTGAAAAAGTTATAGGACAATAAAGCAATTTTGTGCAATTATGTGAACCAGTCCATAAATAAATAGTAATCTCTCAACGTGTAACTGCAAGAAATAGTACAATATAGTGCCAATAAAGTCATAATGTGCATCCATGTAAACCAGTCCATAATTATATAACAGTCTCTCATCATTAACTTGAAGTTTACAGGATTTCTTCAGTTTTATTCCTCCACTAGAACAATGAAACTACATCCAGTGGGACCTTGTAAAGATGCACACTCACCAGACGAAGCTACTGGAGCTCAAATTCATGCTGGTTCCAATTGAAAGGCGTCAAAACACACAGTACATCACAGTTTGTTGTGTACGGGGCTGTGTAGCTGCATATCTATCAGAGTGCCCATGCTTACCCGTGCCCACAGACAAAAGCACCTACAATGGGCACATAAGCCTCAGAACTGGACCACAGAACAATGGAAGAAGGTGGCCTGGTCTGGTGAATTCAAGAATGGTTTGAAGAACGCAACAATGAATTTGAAGCGTTGACTTGAAGGCAAAAGATATGTCACTAGCACCCCAGGAAACTCCATATAATGGTCCAATGTTTAGAATTCAAGGCAAGAGATACAGTATGTCCAAAGCACACCAGGGAACTCCATATAATGGTCCAATGTTTAGACTTCAAGGCAAGAGATACAGTATGTCACCAGCACACCAGGGAACTCCATAAAGGGGTCCAACGCTTTATTAAATGATTACACCACAGCAGAAGATAGAAATGTTTATGAGCCACACAGAACCCCTTCATCAGGCATGTGACCTTCATCATAACTGATGAAGGGGTCCTGCGTGGCTCCGTAGCTTCACTATCTTCTGCTGTGGTGTGATCATTCAATTATACATTGGACCCTTTTTGGATTTCCCTGGTGTGCTGATGACATATCTCTTCCCTTGAAGTCTTTCTGATCTCCAGCCATAGGTTGCTACAGCACCCACTCACTCTTCAGCCATATTCAGGAACATGTGCATTGGGAATATCGTTTTGGTTTTTTTGTAGTATTGAATTGGAATCTACATTCTCCAGATCTCAGTCCACTGAGCAACTGTGGGATGTGGTGGAAAAACAAGTCCGCTCCATGGAGGCCCCACCTCAGAATTTACAGAATGCAACTGCTGGCCACTTATCCACGGGGGGCATTTGCGGGGGGTGTGAGCATGCGCACCCCAAACCAGCCAGTGATTGCAACAGCACCCACTCACTCTTCAGCCATATTCAGGAACATGTGCATTGGGAATATCGTTTTGGGTTTTTTGTAGTATTGAATTGTAATCTACATTCTCCAGATCTCAGTCCACTGAGCAACTGTGGGATGTGGTGGAAAAACAAGTCCGCTCCATGGAGGCCCCACCTCAGAATTTACAGAATGCAACTGCTGGCCACTTATCCACGGGGGGCATTTGCGGGGGGTGTGAGCATGCGCACCCCAAACCAGCCGGTGATTGCTACAGCACTCACTCACTCTTCAGCCATATTCAGGAACATGCGCATTGATAATATAGTTTTGGGTTTGTAGTATTAAATTGGCATCTACATTCTCCAGATCTCAGTCCACTGAGCATCTGTGGGATGTGGTGGAAAAACAAGTCCGATCCATGAAGGTCCCACCTCAGAATTTACAGAATGCAACTGCTGGCCACTTATCCACAGGGGGCATTTGCAGGGGGTGTGAGCATGCGCACCCCAAACCCCAACCCAAACAGGTTGAATGACGTACATTCATGTGATCCAGCCTGGCTGTGCCACTTGCCCACAGTACATTTACTATGGGCAAGTGGCACAGCCAGGCTGGATCACGTACTTGTACGTCATCCAGTCTGATCAGGGTTTGGGGCATGCATGCGCACGCCGCCTGCTAACCCACGCTGTCATTGGCTACAGCAGGATTTTGTCAGCAGGTCCTGACTAGTGATTTATGAAATGCTTGGTTATGCACTTTGGGTAAAAGTTCCTTCTTTGTGTGTTTTTATTATTTTCATAAAAGTTTATCATACGGAGAGCACTATCCTTTTGCCTTTGCCTCTTTCCATAGGTGGGTTTGATCGATTAGAATATATATCATCCGAGACCGATTGGAGTCTTCATTATATATGCACCAGGAGGGAAATGTGATGTCTGACCTTTCTGTTAATTCAGAGGTCATACCCCGGAGGCGAGTGGCTGTGATTTTGTGTGGTGAAGGGGAGTGTACACCATCCACACTTGGATATCTATGCACGTTATACCTTTCATCACAAATTGTGTCTTGTTACCCTGCAACGATATCTTTCCCTGTAGACTTTTGCTACATTTATCTTTGTGCTGCACTTTGTATTTATGCTCTTGGGTAATATGGAATTTGCCTTAGTGTTCAGCTTGCAATCAATAGGTTCATTTTATTTATCTTGTTTGAGCTGATGCCCAGGTCATGAAAATCTATAGGAGGTCAGGTGGTTACAGGATCTGCTACTGATACAGAGACCTTCAGAGGTCTAGTGGAGTCCATGCCTTGATCAGTCAGGGTTGTTTTGAAGGCAAAAAGGAGGACCTACTCAATATTTGGTGAGTGGCCATAAAGTGTTGGTGGGTGATCATATTGTTATGGTGAGTGGTTATGTTATGGCTGATCAGTGTAATTCCTGGCATTCAGCTTTAAGAAGTGGTAACCCTACCCAAACTGGAGTCACGCCTTTGACGTAACCTGCAGCTATCTTGCATCCATGCTTTTGATTCCGAGCGCTTGGTTATGCACTTTGGGTAAAAGTGCCTTCTTCGTGTGTTTTTATTATTTTCATAAAAGTTTATCATACGGAGAGCACTATCCTTTTGCCTTTGCCTCTTTCCATAGGTGGGTTTGATCGATTGGAATATATATCATCCAAGACCGATTGGAGTCTTCATTATATATGCCCCAGAAGGGAAATGTGATCTGACCTTTCTGTTAATTCAGAGGTCATACCCCGGAGGTGAGTGGCTGTGATTTTGTGTGGTGAAGGGGAGTTTACACCATCCACACTTTGATATCTATGCACGTTATACCTTTCATCACAAATTGTGTCTTGTTACCCTGCAACGATATCTTTCCCTGTGGACTTTTGCTACATTTATCATTGCGCTGCACTTGGTTTGTATTTATGCTCTTGGGCAATATGGAATTTGTCTTAGTGTTCAGCTTTCAATCAATAGGTTCATTTTATCTATCTTGTTTGCTCTGATTTGTTTTTCTTTTATTTGAATAGCAGAAAATGCCCAGGTCATGAAAATCTATAGGAGGTCAGGTGGTTAAAGGATCTGCTACTGATACAGAGACCTTCAGAGGTCTAGTGGAGTCCATGTCTTGATCAGTCAGGGTTGTTTTGAAGGCAAAAACGAGGACCTACTCAAAATTTGGTGGGTGGTCATAAAGTGTTGGTGAGTGATCATATTGTTACAGTGGGTGGTCATGTTAGGGCTGATCAGTGTAATTCCTGGCATTCAGCTTTAGGAAGCGGTAACCCTACCCAAAGTAACCACTCGCAGACCAGTCATGAACCTAGTACGTCACCAGTCTTCAAGTAGTTGTACCGGGATGATGCTTGCAAGTGCAGGCATCATCCCGGAATTGTTATTTGCAGCCAATGATCGGCTTTCTTGTAATAGCAATCAGAGCGGCTAACTAGCCACTGGAATGCTATTACAATCAGTGGGAGGGATCGTCTCTCCCCCCCTCTCACCACCTTCTGTCACTTTTGAGGGATCTTCTGTCCCATCTGGGGTCCGGATTGACCAGCCAGCTGGTCAAGAAGCTGAGCAAAGACTGGATCAGCTTTGTTCGGCTCCGTTATATGGTGAACTGGAAGCAATGACCTGACATCACTTCTGCTTTACTCGCAAATACACGGAACCATTTTTAAAAAATGAAAGCATTCAATCACACCGATCACACCAATGCTTTTAAGGACAAAGGAGGGAATTGGAGTCTTGTTTATTGACTCCAGATCCCTCCATAAAAAGTACCTGTCACATGCTTATTGCTGTCACAAGGGACGTTTACATTCTTTGTGACACCAATAAAAGGGATCACATTTTTTTTTTCTCTCTAAAGTGATAGTGTAAAAAAAAGAAAAGTTCCCCCGTCTCCCCATGCTTGTGCGCAAAAGAAAACGCACCCGTTAGTTATGCACGCACACAAACAGCGATCGTCCCACACATGTGAGATATCACCACAAACGTCCAGAAATGGGCAGTAATTCTAGCACCAGAGCTCCTCTGTAAATATAAATTGGCAACCTCTAAAGGCTTTTAAAGCATCACCTATGGATAGCTAAAGTGACCTCGTTTGTCGTCGATGCACAGGCGTGCGCAATCTTACATTGTGGCATATTTGGTATCTATTTACACGGTGTAGTATCATCTTTTATACATTACAAAAAATTGTGTTTTTACTAGTTAAGATTTAAAAATGTATTTTTTCCCAGAAAATTGCATTTGAAAAACCACTGCACAAATACCATGTGACATAAATTGCAAAACCCACCAATTTATTCTTTAGGACCTCTGCCTTTAAAAAAAAATTATATATAATGTTTGGGGGCTCTAAGTAATTTAAAATAAATAAATACATACATAAATAAAAAAACCTGATTGTTTCCTGTGAACAAAAAGTGCCAGGAAAAGCCTAGTTTAAAAAATTGATTTTGTAGGCAGTCAGCCTTGAACAGTGGAGTGTTTCTTTAACTAGCCGATGAGGAAACACAAGCAGAGATCTAACACGGCGTAACATCATCTTTTATACATTACAAAAAATGTTTCTACGAGTTAAAATTCAAAAATGTATTTTTTTCCCAAAAAATTGCATTTGAAAAACCACTGCACAAATACCATGTGACAAAAGTTGCAAAACCCACCAATTTATTCTCTAGGACAGTGATGGCGAACCTATGGCACGCAGAGCCATCTCAGTGGGCACGCCAGGAAGAAGAGGAAGATGAGCGCACACGGACCACGCACACTGACCGGCCATCCAGATCTCGTCCACACTGGACCCCCATCAAACTACATCTCCCACATGTCTCTGGGGCCAGGGTGGGTGTGGACGAGAGGAATCGGCTCCTATGCGGATCTGCCACCAGGGGTGATGTAGCCGGGGATGGGCGTGGAACAGAGGAAGAGGCTCCCACACTGGGCCAGGGGTGATGTGTTCAGCGTGGATGGGAATGAGCTGCTGGGTTGGAAGCCACACCGACACTGCCAGAGGTGACATTAACTGCTTGCAGTGTCATCCATCAGTGCCCAGAAGTGTCGCCTGTCAGTGCTGCCCAGCAGTGCCACCTGTCAGTGCCCAGCAGTGTCGCCCATCAGTGCCACCCATCAATGATGCCCAGCAGTGCCGCCAATCAGTGCCGTCTGTCAGTGCCTCCAGTTGGTGCTATCAGTCAGTGCCGCTTATCAGTACCCATCATTGCTGCATATCAGTGCATCATCAGTGCCTCCTCATCAATGCCCACCAGTGCCGCCTCATCAGTGCTACCTATCTGTGCCGCCTCATCAATGCCCATCAGTGCCACCTATTAGTGAAGCCTCATCAAAGAAGAAATATTACCTGTTTGCAAAATTTTATAATAGAAGCAAAGAAAACCTTTTCCGTTTTTAATTTTTTGCTTTTTTTTCATTTATAGTGCAAAAAATAAAACACCCAGTGGTGATTAAATACCACCAAAAAAAGCTCTATTTGTGTGAAAAAATGAGTGTCGCATGACTGCACAATTGTCAAGTGCAACAGCACTGAAAGCTGAAAATTGGTCTGGTCAGGAAGGGGGTAGAAGTGCCCGGTAGGCAAGTGGTTAATTGCAGTGTTGGCACTTTGAAATAAAAAAGTTGGTTTTGTGTTGCAGTTTTGGGCACTCGGGCTCAAAAAGGTTCGCCATCACTGCCCTAGGACCTCTGCTTTTTTTTAAAAAAATATAATGTTTTGGGTTCTAAGTAATTTAAAATAAATAAATAAATACATACATAAATAAATAAAAAACCTGATTGTTTCCTGTGAACAAAAAGTGCCAGGAAAAGCCTGGTCTAAAAAATAGATTTTGTAGGCAGTCGGCCTTGAACAGTGGAGTGTTCCTTTAACTAGCCAATGAGGAAACACAAGCAGAGATCTGTCGGCAAATAAACTTCACCACTGACACCTCGCCAGACTGATTTGTCTGCTTTAATGTCATGTGCGTGTGAAACGACAGATGATAAAAAAAAAATGTTTTTCGGATGTAGAAGAGAGTTAATTAGCAGGAAAGAGGAATGAGCTATGACAGCTTCCAAAGGGAGAAGACAGGGAGACAGTGAAACATGTTATTATTAGGAGATTGCATCTGCCAATGCAGAGGTCCTCTGACACATTCGAGGGTCAGGTTTGCCGATGCCAAAGCCGTTTACGGAATAACTCCAAATATTTGTTTATTGTTGGAGAGAATGGAGGAATTTGAGGTCCGGGGAGGTCTAGCGGTGTAATTTTCAGCCACTGTTAGCCAGCCATTGTTTTGTATGCGTACACAGAGAACGAGAATGCGGCGGTTCATTGTATTATGTGCAATGGTTGTCACTCACCAATAAAAGTAGCTTTTGTGCATTCTACCATACACATTCGTCACAAGAGTTGGCTTTTGATACAATGAAGCAATGCATAGTTTAACCCCTTCCCGGCCCTTTAAGAGTCTCAGAAGGCGGGACGGGCACGGCGGGGTTTAGGGATCATGTGACCGCCGTGACGCGCCGTCACATGATCGGGAAAGAGCAGACCGGGACCTTTCCGTGAGTACCGGACATGTGTACTGGGTGCGCGCTCTCAGCACATATGTTTTTTGTTAATTGCACGCAAATGTGCGGCCGCTCGGAGTCTAGGCCCAGACGCTGGGAGGCAAAACATTTGTGTGCGGCCGGCGTGAAGAGGTTAAATCTGACCTTCCCTTCAGTCTTGCACAGTTGTACCGGCTCCTCTCCTGGACTGAAATGGCTTACTCGGATTTCACTGCACACTGTGAGCTTCTCATAATGTGCAATAGAAGTTGCAGCAAGTCAGATGGGGACCACATTTTTTCCTGGCTGGAGGATGACCAGCATCCTCAATGTCTTTCCTCCCCAGCCCCCTATATTTATTGGATTTCAGTTCTTTCAATGGAGGCCCAACATGTCATGTGGGCAGGGGCGGACTGACCATTTGGAAACTCAGGCACTGCCCGAGGGCCCGGGGTCAGTAGGGGGCCCATGAGATGCCCCTGGTACCTTTTTCATAGGCTTTTTTGAGTTTGTGCAAGGACACAGGGGCCCCATGATCCCCTATTGAGGGCCCAGGGTCAGTAGGGGGCCCCATGAGATGCCCCTGGTACCTTTTTCATAGGTTTTTTTGAGTTTGTGCAAAGACACAGGGGCCCCATGATCCCCTATTGAGGGCCCAGGGTCAGTAGGGGGCCCCATGAGATGCCCCTGGTACCTTTTTCATAGGCTTTTTTGAGTTTGTGCAAGGACACAGGGGCCCCATGATCCCCTATTGAGGGCCCAGGATCAGTAGGGGGCCCCATGAGATGCCCCTGGTACCTTTTTTTCATAGGCTTTTTTGAGTTTGTGCAAAGACACAGGGGCCCCATGATCCCCTATTGAGGGCCCAGGGTCAGTAGGGGGCCCCATGAGATGCCCCTGGTACCTTTTTCACAGGCTTTTTTGAGTTTGGGCAAGGACACAAGGGCCCCATGATCCCCTATTGAGGGCCCAGGGTCAGTAGGGGGTGAGATGCCCCTGGTACCTTTTTTTTCATAGGCTTTTTTGAGTTTGTGCAAAGACACAGGGGCCCCATGATCCCCTATTGAGAGCCCAGGGTCAGTAGGGGGCCCCATGAGATGCCCCTGGTACCTTTTTCATAGGCTTTTTTGAGTTTGGGCAAGGACACAGGAGCTCCATGATCCCCTATTGCCCGAGGACCCCATGAGTTGTCAGTCCGCCCCTGCATGTGGGTGTTATCTATGCAATAGCAGCCTGCCTAGGAATGCCCATTCCTGCCGATTGACACCCACCCATCAAGGAATTTCAATAATTGCATACCTCCTCCCAAATGCTAGCCCACTGCTTGTATCAGGGTGCTGCAATGTTTTCAGGAAGCTATGTACAGTAGGCTGACCAGATGTCTCAGATTTCCATGGACAGTCCCCAATTTTAGTTGCCTGACTCTAGATAAAAAGTGTCCCCAGATGTGTCCTTGTTTTAAGCCATTCCCTCATCATCCTGACTGTCCCTGGCTCATCCCTTTCAATCATTAGATTTCTTTCAATAATGGAAGTTCAGCAACTCATGTGGGTGTTTCCTAGGGCAGTCTGCATACACATGTAGTTGGCCTAGGAACACCCACTTCTCCAGACTGACACCCACCCATCGAGGTATTTTGATATTTGCAAGAGCCAGTCCACTGCTTGCATCAGGGCTGAGGGATCTTGAGAGGAGTACTGAGACAGGGTGCTGTAATGTCTTCAGAAATCTATGTACAATAGGCTGACCAAATGATGGCTTGCTTCACTGATAGTGACAGCTCTTTGGATCTCATCTTGAGAGTTGACAGCAACAGATTCCGAATGCAAATAGCACACTTGAAATGAACTCTGGACCTTTTATCTGCTCATTGTAATTGGGATAAGGAGGGAATAACACACACCTGGCCATGGAACAGCTGAGAAGCCAATTGCCCCATTACTTTTGGTCCCTTAACAAGTGGGAGGCACATATGCAAACTGTTGTAATTCCTACACCGTTCACCTGATTTGGATGTAAATACCGTCAAATTAAAGCTGACAGTTTGCAGTTAAAGCACATCTTGTTCGTTTTATTTCAAATCCATTGTGGTGGTGTATAGAGCCAAAAATGTTAGAATTGTGTCCATGTCCCAATATTTATGGACCTGACTGTATATACACACATAATGTATATATATATATATATATACACACACATACTGTGTCTATATATATATGTATGTATATATATATACACATACTGTGTATATATATATATATATATATATATATATATATATATAAAAATATATATATTTATTTATTTTTTTATTATGTACACAGTATGTATATAGACACATACTGTGTCTATATATATATGTATGTATATATATATATATATATATATATATACACATACTGTGTATATATATATATATATATATATATATAAAAATATATATATTTATTTATTTTTTTATTATTATTATTATTATTATTATTATTTTTTTTTTGTTTACATTATCTCAACAGTCCTCAAAAAAAAAAAGGGAGCAGCATTTTGTTTTACAATGCCAACACCAGAAGGACCACAATCTTTAAAAAAAAAAAAAATCAGAGTTCCGCCACCTTCTCGTACGTTGGCGGATGCGTAGACTCGAAGCCACTTTAATTTAGTGCTTTTGGTGCAACAGTGACGGCGGCGTGAACACTAAAGTGCGTTTATAAATGAGGATGTGATTAAGTAGGCTCATTTTCTTGTGCTGCTCCCTTCAAACGGCAAGACAGCTGTGCCGTCCTAATTAAATGTAATTAAGCCTTGGCAGATCTTCTCCGATGGAGTGCCGGATTAGGGAGCCGCCACGTAGCTCCGGGGCCCCCGACACACACCTGCGTGCCACGGTTGCCTTCCTTACCTTCGCACTGCTCAATGTGCTTGACTTGTACCTGCCGCTGAAACTTGGATGAGTGTTGTTATAGAGGGTTTTATCCTCCGCACTACTGCAGATAATATAGAGAATTTCACCGGGGAAGAGATTCCAACTCTTGGATTCAGAATACCTGAAGGCTCGAATTTGCCAAACAGTCACACATTGTTCAGAACCAGGGGCGGACTGACAACTCATGGGGCCCCCCGGGGCAATAGGGGATCATGGGGCCCCTGTGTCCTTGCCCAAACTCAAAAAAGCCTATGAAAAAGGTACCAGGGGCATCTCATGGGGCCCCCTACTGACCCCGGGCCCTCGGGCAGTGCCCGAGTTTCCAAATGGTCAGTCCGCCCCTGTTCAGAACAGAATCAAGAGTGTGTATACTGACACAAGTATTTATTACCAATCAGCAGGGCTTTTTTTCAGGGGGAACGCAGTTTCGGTACCAACAGCACTGAATGTATGTAATGGGGTGTGCTAGAGGGTCGATTGTTGCTGGCTTCTGCAGGATCTATTGTCACTGGGATGGGGGCCATTATTGTGGCGGGGGGGTCTATTGTTGCTGGTAGGGGAGATATTGTTGCTGGGAGTGATTTACTGTTGAGGGAGGAGTCTATTGTTGATGACTGCTATAGGATCTATTGTTGTTGGTGGGGGGTCTGTTGTCAGAGGCGTAGCTAGGATATTTTGCGCCCGGGGACGAACGGCCATCTTTGACACCCCCCCCGCTTCATATGGTCCCTGTAGACACCCCCCCATCCCGATCACATTCCCACCCCCTTCTTCCATGGCACTACTCACCCAGCTCGGATCTCCCCTCGTCCCCTCCGGCACATGCCTGGCTCACTGCCCTCCTCTCCGCTCCTCTCCCGGCCGGCTCCTCTCTCCTCTCATAACTCACTGTGGATGGCAGACATATCAGATGACACGTCTGCTGCAGCCGCTGCAGTGATCTTGTGACCTCATTTTGGTGCCCCTGTACCTTGGCACCCGGGTACCTATGTACCCCCCTGCCCCCCCCAGCTACGCCTCTGTCTTTTGTTGATGGGTGGATCTATTGTTGTGGGGGTATATTGTTGCTAGGGTGGATCTATTGTTGCTGGGGATGTTTATTGTTACTGGAAGATCTATGGTTGCTTGTAGGGTCTAATTTGGCTGGGGAGGTCTGTTGTTGTTAGGGAGGTCTATTGTTGCTGGGGAGTTCTTTGGTCCTGGGGGGATCTATTGCTGCTTGGAGGGTCTAATATTGCTGGGGAGGTCTATTGGTACTGGGGGGTTCTACTGTATTGTTGCTGGGGAGGTTTGTTGTTACTGGGAGGATCTATTGTTTCTTAGAGGGTCTAATGTGGCTGGGGAGGTCTGTTGTTGTTAGGGAGGTCTATTGTTGCTGGGGAGGTCTTTGGTCCTGGAGGGATCTATTGCTGCTTGGAGAGTCTAATATTGCTGGGAAGGTCTATTGGTACTGGGGGGCTCTACTGTATTGTTGCTGGGGATGTTTGTTGTTACTGGGAGGAACTATTGTTGCTTGGATGGTCTAATTTGGCTGGGAGGTCTGTTGTTGTTAGGGAGGTCTATTGTTGCTGGGGAGGTCTTTGGTCCTGGGAGGATCTATTGTTGCTTGGAGGGTCTAATGTGGCTGGCGAGGTCTGCTGTTGTTAGGGAGGTCTATTATTGCTGGGGAGGTCTTTGATCCTGGGGGGATCTATTGCTGCTTGGGTGGTCTATATTGCTGGGGAGGTATATTGGTACTGGGGGGTTCTACTGTATTGTTGCTGGGGATATTTGTTGTTACTGGGAGGAACTATTGTTGCTTGGAGGGTCTAATGTGGCTGGGGAGGTCTGTTGTTGCTGGGGAGGTCAATTGGCCCTGGGAGGATCTATTGTTTCTTGGAGGGTCTATTGTTGCCAGGGAGGTCTATTGGATCTGGAGGCGTGTTGTTGCTGGGGAGGTTTAATGTTACTGGGAGGATCTATTGTTCTTAGAGGGTCTAATGTTGCTGGGGGGTCTGTTGTTGCTGGCTGAAGGGGATCTACTTTACCGCTTTTTTTCTTATCATTAACAAATTCCACATAAACTACAGCACAAAATGATACTTGGTTCTGTGTTCTCTAAAAGGGGCGGTACTGGGAGGAGTTTTGGGTGGTTGAACCAATGGACCGTGCTCAGAGGTGAGTAGGGGGCGTAAACAAGGGGTGACTCAGAAGTGCGGTGTACCTGCAGCTATTCTCCAAAAGAAAAACGCTGCCAATCACATTAATCACAATGCCTCCCCTCCCTCCCCCTCTAACTAAAATCCAGTGGACCAATTGCCTTCAGAAATTCTGGCAATTTTTTGGCCGATCGGGAATTTTTAGTAGGTTTACTACTTGGGGCTTGGTCCTATTGACTTCTATGGGCAAGTCACACACACACAAACTCCAATACTTCATCTGCTTTCCTCTCCAGAAGTACAGAACCATGTTTGTTCAGGCATCATCCAGGATTCCCAACTAGCTCCTGGATTAAGACGTTGGTTTACAGAATCATTGTGTTCACAAATGTCTGACACAGATCAGCCCCTTAAAAATAGGAAGGAATGTCAGCCGCCCTCCAGTGCAAATACCGTGTGACATTAAAAAATTGTAACACCTATCAATTTATTCTTTAGGGTCTCTGCTTTAAAAAAATATATATATATATATATATATATATACTATTTGGGGGTTTAGAGAAATTTTCTAGCAAAGAAATACTGATTTTTACAAACAGTGCCAGAAAAGTGGATATATTAGGACATAGCAGTGATTTTTTTCATGCAGACTTTTATTGTTCCTGAAAGGAGCACATGGAGTGAGCAGTAGATATGCAACCCCAGGCACAACAAAAAATCACCACTGCAAGGGTTAAATACTTGTGAGGTATAGGAGAGCTGGAATAAGGAGAAGAAAAAAGGCGTATGAGCCGTAGTTTTACCAACCACCGCCCCCAATTGTCCACCTATACGATAACATAAAGCCAGAGGGGGCTGTACACATGTTGCCGCCACAGTGCTTTTCTGCCACTACTTGCCCATAGAAGTCAATAGGACCAAGCCCCAAGTGGTAAACCCATTGAAAATTTTCGATCGGCCAAAAAATAGCCAGAATTTCTGAAGGCAATTGGTTCCACTGGATTTTAGTTAGGGGTATCAGAGTAAATGGGGCTGAATACAAATGCACTTTTCAAAACAATTTAGAAAACCATTTCTCATTTTCCTTCCATTTCACAATTATGTGCCACTTTGTGTTGGTCTATCATCAAATCCCAATAAAATACATTTCCATTTATTGGTTGTAACCAGGGGCGGACTAACAACTCATGGGGCCCCCCAGGCAATAGGGGATCATGGGGCCCCTGTGTCCTTGCCCACTTGACCACTGGGCTATAGCCGAATGATGGCTACAGTGCAGTTGTCCAGTTATGGGAGGGTGTCATATTACGTCCTCCCAGAATGGCCCCCCCACCATTATCAGTGCTTTGATTATCAGTGGAGCCCCAAAGTGCCCAGCAGTGGTGCCCAGCAGTGCCACCCATCAGTGCCATCCTTCAGTGCCCATCAGTGCCACCCATCAGTAGCACCCAGCAGTGCCACCCATCAGTGCATCCTTCAGTGCCCATCAGTGCCACCCATCAGTAGCACCCAGAAGTGCCACACATCAGTGACACCCACCAGTGCCCATCGTTGCCATCAGTCAGTGCCGCCAGTCAGTGCCCATCAGTGCCACCCAGGGGCGGACTGACAACTCATGGGGCCCCCGGGCAATAGGGGAACAAGGGGCCCCTGTGTCCTTGCCCAAACTCAAAAAAGCCTATGAAAAAGTTACCAGGGGCATCTCATGGGGCCCCCTACTGACCCCGGGCCCTCAGGCAGTGCCCAAGTTTCCAAATGGTCAGTCCGCCCCTGGTTGTAACATGACAAAACGTGGAACATTTCAAGGGGCAGGAAGACTTTTTCTAGGCACTGTATATATGATGTCATACTTAGCATTTGAGGTTAGTCAACAAAAGTCTGGAAGCCAAGATGGAGGGTCCTCGGCAGGGGCGGACTGACAACTCATGGGGCCCCCAGGCAATAGGGGATCATGGGGCCCCTGTGTCCTTCCCACACTCATAAAAGCCTATAAAAAAGGTACCAGGGGCATCTCATGGGGCCTCCTACTGACCCCGGGCCCTCAGGCAGTGCCCAAGTTTCCAAATGGTCAGTCCGCCCCTGGTTGTAACATGACAAAACGTGGAACATTTCAAGGGGTAGGAAGACTTTTTCAAGGCGCTGTATATATGATGTCATACTTAGCATTTGAGGTTAGTCAACAAAAGCCTGGAAGCCAAGATGGAGGGTCCTCGGCAGGGGCAGACTGACAACTCATGGGGCCCCCGGGCAATAGGGGATCATGGGGCCCCTGTGTCCTTCCCACACTCATAAAAGCCTATAAAAAAGGTACCAGGGGCATCTCATGGGGCCCCCTACTGACCCCGAGCCCTCAGGCAGTGCCCGAGTACTCGAATAGTCAGTCCGCCCCTGGTCCTCGGGCCCCACACAGTGCCAGGTGGGCAGCAATGCAATCCAAAAGTGATTTTATCTCCCAAGAACAAACCATTCTTCATTGGCAGAAAAAAAATCTCTATTTAAAGTTTTCAATCCGACAATGTAAATGCCATTGAAATCTCACTCTAGCACATCGTTTGTCAAAGCTCGGCATTAATGGAATGTTTAAAATCCATGATGTCACCACTATTAATCAAAGAGCCCGGTTTCATGCTCCTGCACAATGTATTAATCACTCCGGCACACAGCCGCCGCGGCCTCCGCGTACAGGAGCTATGTTTAGCACCGTAAAGTATGATTTATTTAAAAAATTGGCATTATTAAAGATGAAATGCCGGTGGAGGCCCGTTTACGACAGGCGAGAAAAGGTGTGCCTCTGGTGAACGTTTAATCCAGCCCGTTATCTCCCTTTTTGAGATAATTAACTGCGCTGTGAATATATCCTCCTCACTGCAAGCCCTGCGCCCCGTAAATATACAAGGACTTGTTTTATGTTACGCCCTCTCGGCTCTAGGAATCCGGTTAGTAGGCTGCAAGACGTGGGTTTTGTGACGCTTAAAGCCCAGCTGATTTTCAGTTTAATTCCAAAAAAATGGTGTTTGAAGAACTATGGTTGGTTTTCTTTACACAGTAGGGCCGGATCTAGCATGTCTGATATGGGGGTGCAGTAAAACATGTCGGGGGGCATAAGATGGGAGGTCAGCAGGGCAGAGGACAGGGGTCTCTGCTGGCAGGGCAGAAGACAGGGGTCACTGCTGGCAGGGCAGAAGACAGGGGTCACTGCTGGCAGGGCAGAGGACAGGGGTCTCTGCTGTCAGGGCAGAAGGCAGCGGTCACTGCTGGCAGGGAAGAAGACAGGGGTCACTTCTGGCAGGGCAGAAGACAGGGGTCACTGCTGGCAGGGAAGAGGACAGGGGTCACTGCTGGCAGGGCAGAAGACAGGGGTCACTGCTGGCAGGGCAGAAGACAGGGGTTACTGCTGGAAGGACAGAGGACAGGGATCACTGCTGGCGAGGCAGAGGACAGGGGTCACTGCTGGCAGGGCAGAGGACAGGGGTCACTGCTGGCAGGGCAGAGGACAGAGGTCACTGCTGGCAGGGCAGAGGACAGGGGTCACTGCTGGCGAGGCAGAAGACAGGGGTCACTGCTGGCAGGACAGAGGACAGGGGTCACTGCTGGCAGGGCAGAGGACAGGGGTCTCTGCTGGCGAGGCAGAAGACAGGGGTCACTGCTGGCAGGGAAGAGGACAGGGGTCACTGCTGGCAGGGCAGAAGACAGGGGTCACTGCTGGCAGGGAAGAGGACAGGGGTCACTGCTGGCAGGACAGAGGACAGGGGTCACTGCTGGCAGGGCAGAGGACAGGGGTCTCTGCTGGCGAGGCAGAAGACAGGGGTCACTGCTGGCAGGGAAGAGGACAGGGGTCACTGCTGGCAGGGCAGAAGACAGGGGTCACTGCTGGCAGGGAAGAGGACAGGGGTCACTGCTGGCAGGGCAGAAGACAGGGGTCACTGCTGGCAGGGCAGAGGACAGGGGTCACTGCTGGCAGGGCAGAAGACAGGGGTTACTGCTGGAAGGACAGAGGACAGGGGTCACTGCTGGCAGGGCAGAGGACAGGGGTCACTAGTGGCAGGGCAGACAACAGGGGTCACTGCTGGCAGGGCAGAGGACAGAGGTCACTGCTGGCAGGGCAGAGGACAGGGGTCGCTGCTGGCAGGGCAGAGGACAGGGGTCACTGCTGGCAGGGCAGAGGACAGAAGTCACTGCTGGCAGGGCAGAAGACAGGGGTTACTGCTGGAAGGACAGAGGACAGGGGTCTCTGCTGGCAGGGAAGAGGACAGGGGTCACTGCTGGGAAGGCAGAAGACAGGGGTCACTGCTGGCAGGGCAGAGGACAGGGGTCACTGATGGCAGGGCAGAGGACAGGGGTCACTGCTGGCACGGGAGAGGACAGGGGTCACTGCTGGCAGGGAAGAGGACAGGGGTCACTGCTGGTAGGGAAGAGGACAGGGGTCACTGCTGGTAGGGCAGAGGACAGGGATCACTGCTGGAAGGACAGAGGACAGGGGTCACTACTGGTAGGGCAGAGGACAGGGGTCACTGCTAGCAGGGCAGAGGACAGGAGTCACTGCTGGCAAGGAAGTAGACAGGAGTCACTGCTGTCAAGGTAGAAGACAGGGGTCACTATTTGCAGGGCAGAGGACAGGGGTCACCAGAGGTGACACATATAACCTGCCATAAAGTGAATGGCTGTATGCCGCCGTACTCTTGTAAAAGCTGATGCTGCCATGAGCAAGTGTTTATCCATGCCCAACGTATATGTCCCAAATGCAGACTGCATCTGCCTACATCCTGACAGGGCAAGGCATGCTGGTCAACTTAGGCCAAAGCCAGGTGGACCCTTCTCCTTAGGGACTAGCTGAAGCTGGTCCTCCAAAGACATGGTGAGGGCTCTCTTGAAGAGGGACACCCAGTGGGAAGAGGAAAGAGAAGACCCAAAGGCTACAGATCCTCTCCCCAACACCAGGCAGACCTTTAAAAACCTGCACCTTCCATCTCTGCTACATATATGAGGTCGGCCGGGCACTGTAGGCATGTGTCTACAGGCGCCCTTCCTAGAGGGCAGCCTGTCTGTTTGAGTAGTTTGGGGTTTTCTGACAGCTATTCCAAGGAGTCCTGGAAATGAAGATCTGTCACGGACAGCTGAGCTGATGATGCCGGACGGGACAGGTAACAGACATAACTACTATCTCTGGCTTCTGGTCCCCAGCAGCTGATCAAGCAGCTCTATTGATGAACCGAGGCTTGCAGTGATTGGCCAAGACTTAGGAGTGGGTGTGGTCTCCATTGAGGTGATCATGCTGGCCCGCCACCTGGTGCAGGTGTGACAGCCTCAGTTTGGCCGCAGACACTGTGAACGGAGCCATCCCCTCTCCAGTTGGTACTGGGGTTAGGAAGTGAGTGGAAGAGTCCGGGCCAGGGACAGTCAGGATCTCACTAGGTGAGAGTGCCTGTCAGTGATCAGAGTGGAGGAATCTCTGCACAGCTGCCCTGCACACAGAAAAGGGGGGAGGGGAGGGTGGATCACACTGAATGGGGTGGCACAGTGGCTTAGTGGTTAGCACATCTGCCTTGCAGTAAATGGGTCATAGGTTCAATTCCTGACCATGGCGCCTCCTGCGTGGAGTTTGTATGTTCTCCCTGTGCTTGTGTGGGTTTCCTCCGGGTGCTCTGGTTTCCTCCCACACTCCAAAGACACGCTGGTAGTTTAATTGTCCCCTGTCTAAATTGGCCCTAGTATGTGTATGTATGAATGTGAGTTAGGGACCTTAGATTGTACACCCCTTGAGGGTTAGGGACTGATGCGAATGTACAATATATATGTAAAGCACTGTGTACATTGACAATGCTATATAAGTACCTGAAATAAAATAAATAAATGCAACATTACCCCCTCCCCAGAGATGTAAGGGGGTCTATGGTCACCAGAGCTCCCCCCCCCCCCCCACAGTGCAAGGGGACTTCTGCAGACCATGAGATGAAATGGAACACTGCTGACTGTGATGTAAGGGGGGGCTTTGGTGACCAGAAACCACCTTACGTCAAAGTTCCCCTTTACATCATGGTCTGCAGGGTCCCCCTTACATCAGCATTCCCCTTTACATCACGGTCTGCAGTGCCCCCTTTACATCAGGGTCCGCAGAGGTCCCCCTTGCACTTTAAGGGGGAACCCTGCAGATTCTAATACAAAGAAGAACTCTGAAGACTCTGATGTAAGGGGAACTCTGGGGACTCTTGCATAAGGTGACACTCTGTTGACCAGAGACCCCCTTACTTCACAGTTCCCTTTTACACCACAGTCTGCAGCATTCCCCTCCACACATATAAAACTATTTTATATTAAAAAAGAAAACCTTACTGTCTTTTTTTTGTGGGGGGGAGGGGGAGTGCTTCAGAATTCTCTGCCTATAAGCTCCTGAGATGTAAATCTGGCCCAGCAGCAAGAGTAGGAGCTCCTCCTAATGGCCAAGAACTCGAGAGCAGACAACCCACCAAGCAAGAGATGATAAAAACTGTTATGGGGGTTAATAGAGAACTCAACTCTCATTTCTTTTTAAATGCAAAAATTAAATTAGATTTTGAGCATTCCTGAAAACCTGTAAAACGTGCGACTTTTTCAACACTTTTCTCAGCTGCAGTGCAGCAGGACCTAGGATTCTCCATGACCTCTTGGCTTGATCTCAGCTATCTACCCAACCCGGAGATCATAGGCTTTTCTACACTACTCTCTTAGTATATCATTTTGCTCCTACATTTGCATAAGGGGCGGAGACCACGACTGCACAGGACAATGTGGCTCCTCCCAGTTTTATCCCTGTGTTCTCCCTTCTTATTTGATAGACATCTGTATTTAGTAAAATTCATAAGGCTGCCTATCAAATGGGCCGATCCTGGCAAAGAATAAAAGTAGCTCCTATAGAGAACTTCCATGAGGAAGAGGTCTTCATCGCCTCCCACTAATGCTGAAGTATTGGAAGACTCTGCAAGGTGACATATGGATAATAAAAAATATGAATAATGCAAAAGGTAACACAGATCTGTAAGTCTGCATGCTTGGACTATTTTTAACTTGCAATTCCAAATTGTTTGCATTAAATAAAAAAAAAATTTAGTTCAGCTTTAACTCTTTGGCATCCATAAAAATCTTAAAAATCTCATTTGGGTGGACCTACACTTTAAATCTGAACTCCAGCCAATAACTTACTCTGATTTCACTGCACAAAATGTGCTTAAGAAGCAGCTTTTCTCCCCAAGCTGACTGTACCTGACCCACCCCTTTCATTTATTGGATTTCAGTTATGGAGGCTCAGTATCATTTATTTATTTTTTTTAAGTCTGCAAACATGCAAACTAGAACGAAAAACCCGTAAGTGTTTCACAAAAAAGTGCAAGTGCAAAAACACCACACAAAAAGTGCACTTAGGGGTGTGCTTTGTCCTACCCCCGAAGGGGTTGGACCACTACCCTGATCCCCCGGGGCACGAAGCTCCTGACAGGGACAAGGTTCCCGTTTGGTCCTCCTGGCCAAAAGGTCTGGTGGACCACCTTTCCTTATGTCCAGCCGAAGCCGGACATCCAGTACTTGGTCGGGGGGCTCTCCCGAAGAGAAAACCCCCTAGGGACAGGGGAGGAAGGAACCAAAAGGCCACACATCCTCCCCCTAGACTTCAGGGCAGGCCCGAGGACCCACACCCTCCATTCTGTGAGAAAAACACACACATAAGTAAAAAATGACAAACGTGGGGTGAGAAAAATAAATAAATAATTAAATAATCTATAAAAATAATTAAAAAAGTGGTCGTGCCCAAATTGTGCACTGACCAGGCCCTGAGGCCTGTAGCAAAAAAAATTGCCCAGGACTTGGCCAAAAGGCCCGGTCCTAGAGGCGCAGTGCAAAAAGTGTTTTAAACGCGGTGACCATGTGCTCATTCACAACGTGGGGTCCCACACCCAAGTGCTACTCAGAGCACCCCTGAGGCGACTACTCAGGGGGCACCGTGTTTGCGGACTTTCTGCCTCCTCAGCCCCTGGCCAGACCAAGGTAGATCCGTCCAAATCAGGAGGTACTGGGTCTTTCCAGTTTTCCCGGAGGAATTACTCCCAGGGCCCCAGCTTAACGTGTGGCGCTCCCCGGTTTCTGTCCCTCCGGTACTAGCCTTCCGGACCCCACCCCCAGTGAGGGTACTATACAACAGCCATCCCCGCAAAGCTAGAATGGCCGGGAGCACCCCCACTGGACACTGATAAGAACAGATACTACACTTGATCTTAGCCAAAAGGCCGAGAAGGCTCAGTATCATTTGCAGGCTTTACCTATGCAAAAGCAGTCTGTCTAGGAACGCCCACTTCCCTAGACCAGGGGTCTCCAAACTATGGCCCTCCAGGTGTTGAGTTACTGCTAGTCCCATGAGGTCTTGCAAGATTCTGACAGCCACAGGCAAGACTCCCAGAGGCAGAGGCATGGTGGGACTTGTAGTAGTTCAACAGCTGGAGGGACATAGTTTGGAGACCCCTGCTCTAGTCTGACCCCCACCCATAATGGCCATTGGATAACTCCTCCCAAGAACCAGCCCACTGCTTCTAGAGTACTGAAGCAGGATGCTGTGATGTTTTAGGGAACCTCTATAAAGAAGGGTGACCAGATGTCCCGGATTTCCAGGGATAGTCCCCAATTTTAGGAGGTTGTCCCCGAATAAAAAGTGTCCACAGATGTGCCCTTGCTTCTCACAATGTGCATTAGAGTCTGCTACAAGTCAGATAGAGCCCACCTCATTTTCTGGCTGGAGGACCTCCAACGTCATTTATATCTTTTTTTCCCCAGCCTGACTGTACCTGGCCCACCCCTTCATTTATTGGATTTCAGTTCTTTCAATTACGGAGGCTTAGCGGGCTTTACCTATGCAAAAGCAGCCTGTCTAGGAATGCCCACTTCTCCAAACTGCCCCCCACCCATCATGGCCATTGGATATTAGGTTAACTCCTCCCAAGAACCAGCCCAATACTTCCATCAGAGCTGAGGGCTCCTGACAAGAGTACGGAGGCAGGATGTTGTGATTGTTTTTTTTTTTTGGGAACCTATGTAGAGAAGGGTGACCAGATGTCCCGGATTTCCAGGGATAGTCCCCAATTTTAGGAGGCTGTCCCTGGATAAAAAGTGTCCCTACACGTGTCCTTGTTTCTCACAATGTGCATTAGAGTCTGATAGAGCCCGCCTCATTTCCTGGCTGGAGGATGTGCATCATCATCTAGCGCTTTCCTCCTCAACCTGACTTTCTCTGCCCCGCCCCACCCCTTTCATTCATTAGATTTCTTTCAATAATGGAGGCTCAGCAACTCATGGGGGTGTTTCCTATGGCAGTCTATTTGCAAATATAGTTAGCCTCAGGGGAGGACTGACAATTCATGGGGCCCCTGGGCAATAGGGGATCATGGGGCAATGGTGTCCTCACCCACAATTAAAACCACACCCAAAAAAAGCCTATGAAAGGTACTAAGGGCATCTCATGGGGCCCCTGGGCAATGGGGGATCATGGGGCCCCTGTGTCCTCACCGACACTTAAAACCACACCCCAAAAAAGCCTATGAAAGATACTAAGGGCATCTCATGGGGTCCCTGGGCAATATGGGATCATGGGGCCCCTGTGTCCTCACCCACACTTAAAACCACACCCAAAAAAAGCCTATGAAAGGTACTAAGGGCATCTCATGGGGCCCCTGGGCAATAGGGGATCATGGGGCCCCTGTGTCCTCACCCACACTTAAAACCACACCTAAAATAAGCCTATGAAAGGTACTAGGGGCATCTCATGGGGCCCTCTACTGACCCTGGGCCCTCGGGCAGTGCCGAGTACACAAATGGTTAGCCTAATAAAACACTCGCTCATCCAGCCCGACACTCACTTCTCAAGGCATTTTGTTATTTGCATATCTCCTCCCACTGCTTGCATTGGGGTTGAGAGCTCTTGAGAGCAGTACTGAGGCAGGAAACTATATAGAGCACCCTGCCGCCCCTCCCACCAGCCACCAGATCACCCTGCATTGCATAGAGAACAACAGAGATCTAGTGATGATGTCACTGAGTAAAGACTAAGGTATATCATAAAAAAACAGAAATATTTAATTGAAAAAAAAAAAAAAGCATGGTGCTAAAGGGGGAGGGAGGAATCAGAGAAGACAGACTAAACTGCAGCTACAAGAATTTTGCTAAGTGAACTCAGGATTCAGCGATGACTCGGCGTCCTCATTCAATCCCGTCACATGCAGGCCGTGGTCTTCCGGCTCGTTTTTATTGAATCCCGCGGGGAAATATCCTTCACTGTGTTTAACAACCAGGAGTATCCTAATACAGTAAAGCACTTTACAGTGCTCCGTGCCATCGACTGGCGTAATAGAGAGAGCTTTGTTGGATGGCGACTGACAGAAGGGATTATTGTCAGCCATGAACAAAGCGAATGAGAAGCAGCTATTGTACAGGGTGCTTGTTCAATTCACATTGCTGCGTTCTGCTTCTGTGCAAGGTCTCCTATCAATGCTATGTGTTGGGGTTTTTTTTTTGTTTTTTTTGTTTAAGTCTCTTACTGGTATTGATATTTTGAAGCCGGAGGGATTGGATAAAGCGGGCCCATTTTTCATGCCTCAATAATTTCACACTTCTGTCCGGGAGATCTCGAGCTGAAATGGATTTGTTTCTATGGGAAGCTGTTGGGAGATTTGACTCGTTTTGTCTTGACGTCTTTTAAATGTTCTGGGTCACCTGGCACAGGCAGACGGAGGTACCGGGGAGAGGCTAATAGGGTCTACATACAAGCTGCTGGATATGGCGTACCGGCAGGAGATTCATAGTGAAATCCACCACACACTTGTTAAAGGGAAACTTTTTCCAAGGTTTATATATGTTTAAACTGAAGTTTTTAACCTCAGATTCCACAGTCAGTAGATTAATCTGAAGCATGATTCCTTATGTTGGGAGAACATGAATTTAATTATTTTGTGCTGGAATTAGGAGAGCACAAAGCAGCGGCATAGATAAGGAGGGGGATAAGGGGGTCCAAACCTCCTACAGAGCATTTAGGGTTGCAGCAGCTTGCACTGACAGCAACTGCACACTTAAAGCACTGCACTGACTGCTCTTGCTGCCTGTTCCCAAGCTAGGTAGGTTGTCCTTATCTCCTCCTTGGCTCTTGTCAAATGATGCAGCCAATGGAGAACTTCTTCCCACTCTGAAATGCTTAGTTTGGCTGGTGAATGTTTTTCATGGGGTAGGAGGTGAATTTGTACTAGGGGGGAGAGCTGTACTGCAGGGAGCTGTATTAAGGAGGAAATCTGTACCTGAGGGAGCTATACTAAAATGGGGGGATCTATATTGATTCTGAAATCCTGACCCCTGTGCATTTTGGACTCCTAATCCCTCTGTTATACTATACTAATCCCACTTCCTTGGCTTCCTTTCATCTTTGCATTTGTATCCTTAATTTTTTATCCTTCTTTCGTTCCTGCATTCATCTCTTTCTTCCCTCCATGTCTTCATTATCTATCTATCTATCTATCTATCTATCTATCTATCTATCTATCTATCTATCTCATATCTATCTATCTATCTATCTATCTATCTATCTATCTATCTATCTATCTATCTATCTTTCCTTTTTTCTCTCACCCCTTCTATCTTCCTTCATCCCTTCCTCTAGCCTGTACTTACTTCTTATCTCCCTTCCTTACATTCTTCCGTTCTTACATTCTTCCTTTCTCCCTTCCTTCCTTCTTTCCTTCCTTTCTTTCTCCCTTCTTTCCTTCCTTTCTTTAGCCCTTCCTTCCTTTTCTTCCTTCATTCCTTTTTTCCTTCCTCTCTCCCTTCATACCTTTGTTCCTCTCCTCCTTCCTTTTTCTCTCCCTTCCTCCCTCTCTAGCTTTCTTTCTTTCTTTCTTTCTTTCTTTCTTTCTTTCTTTCTTTCTTTCTTTCTTTCTCCCTTCTTTCTTCTCTCCCTTGCTCCTTCTCTCCCTTTCTTTCTTCCTTTCTCCCTTCTTTCTTCTCTCCCTTCCTCCATCTCTCTTTCTTTCTCTCTCCCTTCCACCCTCTCTCCCTTTCTTTCTTCCTTTTTCCCTTCTTTCTCTCTCCCTTCCACCCTCTCTCCCTTTCTTTCTTCCCTTTTCCCTTCTTTCTCTCTCCCTTCCACCCTCTCTCCCTTTCTTTCTTCCCTTTTCCCTTCTTTCTCTCTCCCTTCCACCCTCTCTCCCTTTCTTTCTTCCTTTCTCCCTTCTTTCTTCTCTCCCTTCCTCCGTCTCTCTCTTTCTTTCTTTCTCTCTCCCTTCCTCCCTCTCTCCCTTTCTTCCTCCCTCTCTCCCTTCCTTTTTCTTCTCTCGGTCTTCCTCCTGTCCTTTCTTCCCTCTTTCCTTTCTTCCTTCCTTTTTTCCTATCTCTTTCTTCCTTCCATTCTTCCTTCTTTCCTTCTTTCCTTGTTCTCACTCTCCCTGCTTTCTC
The DNA here is from genome assembly GCF_062004578.1 of Staurois parvus. Taxonomy (NCBI): domain Eukaryota; kingdom Metazoa; phylum Chordata; class Amphibia; order Anura; family Ranidae; genus Staurois; species Staurois parvus. The sequence goes on from NW_028317891.1 coordinate 5,872,625, forward strand.
CCCTGCATTCAGTATTTTTCCTTTCTTCCATGTTTCTCTCTTTTTGTCACCTCATACCTTTGATTTTTGCTTCATTCTTCCTCCCTTCCAGCCTTCCTTTCTTTCCTCATTCCTTCCTTTCTTCTAGTGATAAGCAAAACAAGCAAAGTTTGTCAAGCAAATGAAAAAAACACAACTGAAGTCTATGAAACCTGAATTTGGTATTATTTCTGGACTTTTTAGGGGCAATTTGAAAGCATATGTTAACAAAGGGCATGGGCATTGCCATGTGGGACATGTACCAATGGAAAAAACATTTTAAAAGTACTGATCAGAGAGGAGTGAGTCTTTTATTGGGGTCAACAATACCATTTATAAAAGGCAACATTAAAAATCCACAATTCCTTTAAGCGCTTGCACGCCGCCCTACGCCCTATAGCAGAAATACTGCTACAGGGTGGCACAGATGCGCAAAATCACATATATATATATATATATACATGACTTTGCAGTTCTGGGTAGGTTGGGTGTGCGGGCTGCCATTAGCGGCCTTGGTTGTCAATCACCGGGTCCCAGCCAGTGATTTCTCCGACAGGGAAGAGACCTGTGTATTAACAACACAGATCTCTCCTCCTGTCAGTTCCTTCACACTGCTTTGTATGGCTCTGAATAGCAGAGCCATACAAAGCAGTGTGCTTACAGTGAAACAAACACACAGCCTCATAGTAAAACAGCACACAGTTAACCCTTTGATTGCCCCACATGTTAACCCTTTCCTGCCCATTAATACAGTGTCAGTTCTTTTTATTAGCCCTGATCACTGTATTGGTGTCACTGGGGATGTCAGAGACAACCAAATCAGTTCTCCCCAGTGTTACAATGCCTGCCACAGTCTGAATATGTCGCTGATCGCTGCCATTACTAGTAAAAAAAAAAGAAAAATCCCATTTGTAAACGCTATAACTTTCACGTAAACCAATTAATTTGCACGTATTGGGATTTTTTTTTTAGCAAAGACGTAGTAGAATACATTTTGGCCTAAATGTATGATGTAATTAGATTTTTTACATTTTTTTTACTGGACATATTTAATTGCCAAATTGTCAGTCTTTTTTTGTTTATAGCTCAAAAATTAAAAAGCCAAAAGAAAGCACTATTTGTGGGAAAACAGGACATAAATTTAATTTTTATGTAGTGTTGCATGACCACGCAATTGTTAGTTAAAGCAACGCAGCGCGGTATCGCAAAAAATGTCCTGGTCAGGAAGGGGGGTAAATCCTCTGGAGGGCAAGTGGTTAAATAATATGTATAAGGGGTGCATTAAACCTGCATGTGAAGAGACGAACCTGTAAGGCCCCTTTGCACATGGGATGTCAAGTTGTTGTGTGTGCAATCCCCGTGTTATAACGTGCCCGGGTGGCACAGGTGCAACATCCAGCTCATCTGCCTGCAGCCTGTCAAAGTCTATGGCAGGCCGAAATATGCTGCGAATGGATGGGGCAGATCATTGTGCCGAGTGGTATCCATACATTCAGGGTGCTCAGGGCATAAAGGGCCTAAATTGCAAGTGCCACTTCAGTACAAGCCCTGTCCTGCTATAGACCTTGACAGGTTGCAGACAGCAGGTGCACTAAATGCAATACAAACACTATTGCACTTAGCAAAGAATAAAAAAAACAAATTATCTACTAAGCCCGGGTTCACACTGATGCGGTGCAAAATTTGCAGCGCTTTCTGTGCGAATTCTGCACCACATAAGAATCATGTGAACCGCTGCGGGTGTGCATGTTAAGTTAACAATACCCCGAAATCGGTCTGCAAAACGCAGTGCGATGTGCAGAATTGGATCGCATAGACGTGAATACCCTTGTGATCAGATTCTAGTGCGGACCAAGAAAAGGGTCCTGCACATTTTTGGTGCGGATACGGTGCGATTAGAGCCATGCAAAATGTATGGCTTCAATCGCATCACAAACAAATGGCATGTGATTTGCACAGGAATGCGGTACGGTTCCTGTGTGAATCACATGCAATATACCGCACTGCATATATGTGAACCCGGGCTTAATGACAATTCTCTTCCATCTTTGCTTGCAAAAAAGAAAAAAAAAACCGCATGGGGACCCTCCAAAATCTATACCAAACCCTTATACTATATTCCTTCCTTCCTTCCTTCCACTCTCTCTCCCCTCCTATCTTTCTTCCTTCCTCTAGTCTATACTTCCTTCCTTTTTCCCTTCCTTACGTCCTTCTTTTTTCTAGCCCTTCCTTTATTAATTTCTTCCTTCCTCTCTCCCTTCGTACCTTTCTTCCGCTCTCTCTTTCTTCCTTCCTTCATTCCTTCCTTCTTCTATCCCTTCCTTTGCCTCTCCCTATCTACCTTTCTCTCTCTATCTTGCTTCCTTTCTTCATTCCTTTCTTCCTCCGTCTCTCCCTTTTTTTCTCTCTCCCTTCCTTCCTCATTCCCTTCCTTCCTCTCTTCCTTCTGTCCATCCTTCCCTCCTTCCTTCCTCTCACCCTTCCTCCTTCCTTCTATCTCTTCCTTCCTTCCTCTCTCTCTCCCCTCCTATCTTTCTTCCTTCTTGTAGTCTATACTTCCTTCCTTTTTCCCTTCCTTACGTCCTTCTTTTTTCTAGTCCTTCCTTCATTAATTCCTTCCTTCCTCTCTCCCTTCGTACCTTTCTTCCGCTCTCTCTCTCTTCCTTCCTTCATTCCTTCCTTCTTCTATCCCTTCCTTTGCCTCTCCCTATCTACCTTTCACTTTCTATCTTGCTTCCTTTCTTCATTCCTTCCTTCCTCCATCTCTCCCTTTCTTTCTCTCTCTCTCCCTTCCTTCCTCATTCCCTTCCTTCCTCTCTTCCTTCTGTCCATCCTTCCCTCCTTCCTTCCTCTCACCCTTCCTCCTTCCTTCCTTCCTCTCTCTCTCCCCTCCTATCTTCCCTCCTATCTTTCTTCCTTCTTGTAGTCTATACTTCCTTCCTTTTTCCCTTCCTTACCTCCTTCTTTTTTCTAGCCCTTCCTTCATTAATTTCTTCCTTCCTCTCCCCCTTCGTACCTTTCTTCCGCTCTCTTTTCCTTCCTTCATTCCTTCCTTCTTCTATCCCTTCCTTTGCCTCTCCCTATCTACCTTTCGCTCTCTATCTTGCTTCCTTTCTTCATTCCTTCCTTCCTCCGCCTCTCCCTTTCTTTCTCTCTCCCTTCCTTCCTCTCTTCCTTCCTTCCTTCCTTCCTTCCTTCCTCCCTTCCTTCCTCTCTTCCTTCCTTCCTTCCTTCCTTCCTTCCTCCCTCCCATCCTCCCTCCCTCCCTTCCTCCCTTCCTTCCTTCCTTCCTTCCTTCCTTCCTTCCTTCCTTCCTTCCTTCCTTCCTTCTTTCCTTCCTCATTCCCCTCTCTCTCTTTATTCCTCTCTTCCTTCCTTCCTTCCTTCCTTCCTTCCTTCCTTCCTCTTCTTAAACCTGTGTTTTTCTTTGCCATCCCTCCAGTACTTCTCTTCCTCTATTTACGCCCCATGCACATTATTGCCTCATAATTCAGCGTGAGTCTATTTTGTTCTTTGGACAAATTATTATCTTCACTCAGAATCTTCCACCTGGGATGTTCTTTCTGTACAGTGGAAATATAATGTACTTGTGAAATGACTGCTCAGTCGCTTTGTTCATTTCCAGCTTGTGTTTGTGATTTCTTTTCCTCCCAGTCCTTTAACTGTTCTCTCTACTCCTCCGCCAGTCCCAAAATCCCACCGAGCATCAGTGATCCATGCAATGCCGAACGTGGCGCAGCCACCAAATGGAGACAAATGCTGACTCTCCCACATTGTGACTGCGAGTTCTAAAACTCAAGTTTGGCACTTTATTCTATTTTTATTGGCTTTGATGTTTTGTATTCTAGGTTATCATTATATAATGTAGGAAGACGGGAGTCAAGACCTCTCAGTTTATTGTTGCATGTTCTGACATACACATGGTGTGTCGCTAGGATAGGAAGTAAAGGCTATTCACCCAAAACCAGATGTACGCAAGAGCTGGTTCACTCTGTGCAATTCCAACACTTTCCGTGAGGTGCAATTCATTTGAACGTAATAAAGGTTGGAACTTTATATCTGTTTCAATGTGTGTTTATTTTTTCCCTGAGTGCAGCTATTGTAGCACCTTTAATGTCCCACCCACCCATTTTTTTTTCCTGCTATTGTATGATATTTGGGATGAGGTGCCGAGGTTATCAGTTATACCCATTCTCTGCATGTTTCTGAGAGTCAACAGCTTGTATGGACAGCAGCCTCAAGCACAGCTTAACCACTTGCCTACCGGGCACTTTCACCCCCCTCATGCCCAGGCCAATTTTCAGCTTGTGCTGTTGCACTTTGAATGACAATTGCACCGTCATGCAACACTGCACCCATATTCAACTTTTATCATTTTTTTCACACAAAAGGAACTTTATTTTGGTGGTATTTAATTGCCACTGGGTTTTTAATGTTTTGCACTATAAAAAAAAAAAAAAAAAAGAAGAGCAAAAAATTTGAAAAAAAAAAGTTTTTCTTTTTTTCTATGATACATTTTTGCAAACAGGTACATTTTCTCCTTCACTGATGTGCGATGATGAGGCTGCACTGATAGTCAGTACTGATGGGCACTGATGAGGTGGAACTGATAGGCAGCACTGATGGGCACTGATGAGGTGGAATTGATAGGCAGCACTGATGGGCACTGATGAGGTGGAATTGATAGGCAGTACTGATGGGCACTGATGAGGTGGAACTGATAGGCAGCACTGATGGGCACTGATGAGGTGGAACTGATAGGCAGCATTGATGGGCCCTGATAGGCAGCACTGATGGGCACTGATGAGGTGGAATTGATAGGCGGCACTGATGGGCACTGATGAGGTGGAACTGATAGGCAGCACTGATGGGCACTGATGAGGTGGAACTGATAGGCAGCATTGATGGGCACTGATAGGCTGCACTGATAAGGTGGCACTGGTGGCAATTGATGAGGAGGCACTGATGATGCTGCACTGATATACAGCACTGATCGGCATTGATAGGTGTCACTGATGGGCACTGACTGGCTGCACTGACTGATGGCACTGATGGGCACTGGTGGGTGGCACTGATGTGTGGTGCTACTGATGGGTGGCACTGATGGGTGGCACTGCTGAGCACTGCTGGGCACTGATGGGTGGCACTGCTGGGCACTTTGGGGCTCCACTGATAATCAAAGCACTGATAATGGGGGGGGGGCGCGCGTTCTGGGAGGACGTAATATGACACCCTCCCAGAACTGGACATCTGCGCTGTAGCCATCATTCGGCTATAGCCCAGTGGTCAAGTGGTTAAGTAAGTCTCAGTTTCAATTGTGAAGAGAAGACTTCGAGCTGCAGGTTTCACAGGTCGAGTGGCTGTAGGAAAGCCTTTCCTAAGATGGCAAAATAAAAAAAGAGGCTTACCTGGGCCAGAAAGCACTACTAATGACTGGAAAAAGGACCTATGGACCAATGAATCAAAATTTGAGATCTTCAGGTCATCACGCAGGGTTTTTGTATGTGAAACATGGTGCTACCCCCCCAAAAAAAAAAATATTTCCTGTTTTCTGAAAATGCGTCAAAGATGCAGCATGAGGGACTTTTCAAAGTTCTAAATTCAGAAGATGGCTACATTCTAACACTAATACACAGTCTTTTGAAGGAAATCAGCAATAGTCAGCTATATGTGTACATTTCAAATTTGTTTTTGAGTTCAATTTCGTTTTTACATTCTTTTCAAATTCAGTTTTTATTTGATTCGAATTCAAGTAATTTGTTATTTCAGATGAAATTTTGCTTCACTATTTTGGATTCAGTAAAATTCCTTACTATTGTAATTCAGAAATTCAGATACATTTGAATCTCCAAATTAAAAAATGTTGTCCGAATTTCAATTCGTAACAAAGCAAATCGCACGTCTACAACCTACAGGTGCAACAATATTGTGGGAACTTCTGCAACAGCGTTGGACAGAACTTTCCTAACAATATTTGATTTTTTATTGTAAATCAGGTGTGTTCAGCTGTTACATCTGCAAAAGATGGCTACTTTGATCAGTCAAAAATTTAGACAACGTTTTGTTTTTTATGTCCAATTTGCTTTATGCTCTATTTTCATAGCACATTGAGACAAACTACGCACATTTCAATAAAAACTGGAAAATTTGTGGTGTTCTAGAATTTTTGACCAGTAGTGTGCTTATGCATATGGCAGATAGCTGTTCTGTCCTGACATTTTTTGGCCTTAGGGAACCTTAGTACATCAGCATTGATCAATTTTCAGATATACACTATATTGCCAAAAGTATTGGGCCTTCCCACGCACATGAACTTTAATGGCATCCCAGTCTTAGTCCGTAGGGTTCAATATTGAGTTGGGCCCATCCTTTGCAGCTATAACAGCTTCAACTCTTCTGGGAAGGCCGTCCACAAGGTTTAGGAGGGTGTCTATGGGAAGGTTGGACCATTCTTCCAGAAGCACATTTGTGAGGTCAGGCACTGATGTCGGGGGAGGAGGCCTGGCTCACAGTCTTCACTCTAATTCATCCCAAAGGTGTTCTATGGGGTTGAGGTCAGGACTCTGTGCAGGACAGTCAAGTTCCTCCACCCCAAACTCGCTCATCCATGTCCTTATGGACCTTGCTTTGTGCACTGGTGTGCAGTCATGTTGGAACAGGAAGGGGCCATCCCCAAACTCTTCCCACAAAGTTGGGAGCATTAAATTGTCCAAAATGTCTAGGTATGCTGACGCCTTAAGAGTTCCTTTCCCTTCACTGGTTTCCAGGGGCCAAGCCCAACCTCTGAAAAAAACCACACCATAATCCCCCCTCCACCAAACTTTACACTTGGCACAATGCAGTCAGGCAAGTACTGTTCTCCTGGCAACTGCCATCATATTGACAGACAAAGAAGCTTGATTCATCACTTCAGAGAACACATCTCCACTGCTCTAGAGTCCAGTGGTGGCGTGCTTTACACCACTGCAACCAACGCTTTGCATTGCACTTGGTGATGTAAGGCTTGGATGCAGCTGCTCAGCTATAGAACCCATTCCATGAAGCTCTCTACGCTCTGTTCTTGTGCTAATCTGAAGGCCACACCAAGTTTGGAGGTCTTTAGCTATTGACTCTACAGACAGTAGACTTCCGCACACTGTGCGCTTCAGCATGCGCTGACCCCGCTCTGTCATATTATGTGGCCTACCACTTGGTGGCTGAGTTGCTGTTGTTCTCAGTTGCTTCCACTTTGTTATAATCCCACTAACAGTTGAGTGTGGAATATTTAGTAGCCAGGAAATGTCATGGATGGACTTATTGCACAGGTGGCCACCTATCACGGGACCACGCTTGGAGTCACTGAGCTCCTGAGAGCGACCCATTCTTTCACCAATGTTTGTAGAAGCAGTCTGCATGCCTGGGTACTTGACTTTATACACCTGTGGCAATGGAGGTGATTGGAACGCCTGAATCCAATGAGTTGAAAGGCTGGCCAAAAACGTTTGGCAATATAGTGTATATATATATATATATATATATATAAATTTCAAGTTTACGTATATGTATTTAATCTGTGTGTTTAGTTGTTTGCCTGGAGTTCAGCTTTAAATTTTCCCCATGTCCACCAGCGTTATGAGCACACCACAGCTGCATCTGCAGCTCTATCTCCAGCAGTCATCTCCTTTTTGTTCAGATAGCCCAGCCATAGAAGGAAGATATTTAAAGAGTTCATTTCCTTAACATTTATATGAACAGTTGAGCCCATAAACCGGATGAAAAGCCATTAACTTTGCCGTACGCGCCATTAATTTTTATCGTCTTAATGAAACAATGGCTGCTTTGGCTTCCTTGGACCAGGGTTTGACACTCAACCCAGCCGCCCATGGACCAATAAGCAGCGTCCTCTGCAAAAGTAACAAAGCTGTGTCAAAAATTTTTTTTCTTTTTTTTACAAATGCAAAGAGGGGGCAAGATAGATAGAGGGGACATAAAAGAGCCGGACACAGCGTCTTCTGTTATTACTACCCATTAACTTTAATTAGATTGTTTTAATGTAGCAAGAATTTCATACTGTGAAGATGCATAGCTCATAACCTCTGGACTCAGTAACGACTCTGAGTTCCATCCGGAAAATTCTAGAAAATATTCCTAAGTCACTTAATGTTTTTAACTTTTAGAGGAGAAAGACAGAGAATTACACATCATGATGGGATTTTCTTGCAAACTGTGGACTGAAATGCAATAAACAATGTTTTATTGGTCATTTTATGGAAAAAAAGCTTTAAGAAGCTTAAAAAGGCAAAGCTCTAAGACTTTGTGAGAGCTGATATCCAGGGACCAGATGGGTTCCCAGACATTGTGGTTAGTGGGTTCTCCTCAAAGCTCAATTCCATTTTATTTTAATAGTCGCCCAGCAAGCATTAAACAAAAAAAAAAAACAGGCTCCTATCCTTTCCTACATTATTCAACACTAATACAAAAAGGTTTGGGTTGCCTAAGAATGCACAATAGAACTCAAGATTAACCAAGAATAGAGGACAATTAGGAAGGATTGGCATGTGCATTCCTAAAAAAAGTGAACCTTCCACCAACTCTCTTTATCTGTATGAATACAATTCTGACATTCCATAATTTAATAGTATAATTAGAAAAAAAAAAAAACCAAGGGACTGATCCATATCTAGTATTTGTGCACAGGTACCAGGAGTGACATAAATGTGTCATCTATTAGCTGGCATCTCAGTCCAAGAAGTAGATGGTGACCCTAAATGATGCCTCTGTTTCTCTTCCCCCTTTTTTTTTATCTCTCCATCTCCCTGCCCCCCCCTTTCACTTTCTTACTCTACTTCTCTCTATTCCTCTGTCTTCCTCTCTATATTCAACTCTCTCCCTCTTATATTCTATTCTGTACTCTGCTTCTCTTCTCCTTCCTCTATTCCTCCTTATCTTCTGTCCTCCTCTCTCTATTTCCCCTCTATTCTTCTCATTTTTTTTTTCTCTCTTCCTTCCTCTTTCTCTGTATTCCTCTCTCTCCTTCCCTCTATTCCTCTCTCTCCCTTTATCTCTCTCTCTCCTTATATTTCTCTCCATCCCTCTATCCCTTTTTCTCCTCTCTCCCTTCCTTTATTCCTTTCCCTTCCTCCCTCTCTATCTCTCTTTCCCTCTATTTCTCTCTCTTTTTTCTCTTCTATTGATCTCTCCCACTCCTTCTGTTTCTCTCATTATCCCCCCTCTCTCTCCCTTCCTCTATCCCTGTCTCTCTCTCTTTTCCTCCCTCTATTTCTTATTCTCAATCTCTCCTCCTCTCTCTGTTCCTTTCTCTCTCCCTCTCTCTCCATTCTAGTCTCTCTTTTCACCCTCTTCTCCCTCTCTTCTCAATTCCTCTATTCTTTATATTTCTCCATTTCTATCTCTCCCTCCATCTCTGTCTCTCTCTCTCTCTTCCTTCCTTCCTCTATCCCTTCTTCTCCCTCCATCTCTCTGCCCCTTCTATTTATCTTTCTGTTACTCCCTCCCTCCATCCCTATCTTTGCTCTCTCCCTCCGTCTTTTCTTCTCTTTCCATTCCGTTACCCCCCCTCTCTCTCTCTTCCTCTATCCCCCTATCTCTCTCTTCTTCCCTCTATTTTTCATTCTCCCTCTTTTCTATTCTCTCTAGTCCTTTCTCTCCCTCTATCACCTCTCTCTTTGTTCCACTCTCTCTTTTCATCCTTCTCTCTCTCCCTCTTTTGATTCCTCTCTATCTCACTCTCTTTATATTTTGCAATTTCTATCTCTCTATCTCCATCTCTCTCTCTTTTCCTTCCTTCCGCTATCTCTCCTTCTCTCCCCCTCCTTTTATTTCTCTTTCTATTCCTCTCCCCCCCCCCCTCTCTCTCCCTCTATCCCTTTCTCTACTCTCTCCCTCCTTCTATTCTTCTCTCTCCCTTCCTTTATCCCTCCCTCTCTCCCTTCCTCTATCCCTCTTCTCCTTCTTCTATACCTCATTCTTCCTCTCTCTCCTCCTCTCTCTATTCCTTTCTCTCCCTTCATTCCATTCTCTCTTTCCCCCTCTTCTCTCTCTAGATCTCTCTATTCCCATCTCTCTCTTTTTATTTTTTTCCTATTTCTATCTCTCCCCCCATCTCTTGCTCTTTCTTTTCCTTTCTTCCTCTATTCCTCCTCCTCCCTCCTTCTCTCTCCCTCCTTCTATTTCTCTTTTTATTCCTCTCTCCCTCTCTCTATCCCTTTCTCTCCTCTCTATCCCTCCTTCTATTCTTCTCTCTCCCTTCCTTTATCTCTCTCTCTCCCCCTCTCTCTCTCCCTCTCTCCCTTCTTCTTCCTCTATTTCTCATTCTCCCTCCCTCTCCTCCTCTCTCTATTCCTTTCTCTCCCTCTCTCTCTCTCTCTCTCTCCCTTCTTTCTACTCTCTCTTCCCCCCTCTTCTTTATCTCACTATCTTTATTCCCCCCTTTTTCTCTATTTATTTTTTCCCATTTCTATCTCTCCTCCATCTCTTTCGCTCTCTTCTCCTTCCTTCCTTCCTTTATTTTTTCTCTCCCTCCCTCTCTCCCTTCCTCCTTCTATTCTTCTCTCTCCCTCCCTCTATCCCTCTTTTTTTCCTCTCTCTACCTCTTTCTATTTATATTTCTCTCTCTCTCTCTCTCTCTCTCCCTCACTCACTCTCCCTCCTATTCTTCTCTCTCCCTCCCTCTATCCCTCTTTTTTTCCTCTCTCTACCTCTTTCTATTTATCTCTCTCTCTCTCTCTCTCTCTCTCTCTCTCTCTCTCTCTCTCTCTCTCTTCCCCTCACTCACTCTCCCTCCTATTCTTCTCTCTCCCTCCCTCTCTCCCTATTTTTCCTCTTTAGACCTCTTTATATTTCTCTCTCCCTCTTTCTATTTCCCTCTCTTTTTCTTCCCCTCATTCTCTCTCCCTCCTTCCTCTCTCCCTGTCTCTTTCTCTCTCTCTTTCTTCCCCTGACTCTCTCTCCCTCTTTCTATTTCTCCCTCTCTTCCCCTCAGTCTCTCTTTCCCTCAGTCTCTCTCTCCCACTTTCTATTTCTCTCTCCCTCTGTCTCTTTCTCTCTCTCTTCCTCCCACTCTCTCTCCCTCTTTCTATTTTTCTCTCCCTCTGTCTCTCTCTCTCTCTATCTCTCTCTTCCTCCTACTCTCTCTTTTTTGTTCTGTTTCTCTCTCCCTTTGTCTCTCTCTTTGTTCCTCCTACTCTCTCTTTTTCGTTCTATTTCTCCCACCCTCTGTCTCTTTCTATCTCTCTCTTCCCCCCAATCTCTCTCCCTCTTTCTATTTCTCTCTCCCTCTTTCTATTTTTCTCTCCCTCTGTCTCTTTCTCTCTCTATTCCTACCACTCTCTCTCTCTCTTTCTATTTTTCTCTCCCTCTGTCTCTGTCTCTATCCCCCCCCTCTCTCTCTCTTCCTCCTACTCTCTCTTTATTCATTCTGTTTCTCTCTCCCTCTGTCTCTCTCTCTTTCTTCCTCCTACTCTCTCTTTTGCGTTCTATTTCTCTCCCCCTCTGCCCCCTCTCTCTCTCCCTTTCTCTCTCTCTTCCTCCTACTCTCTCTTTTTCATTCTATTTCTCTCCCTCCCTCCCCCTGTCTCTCTCTCTCTCTCTCTCTCTCTCTCTTTTCTCCCCACTCTCTCTCCCTCTTTCTATTTCTCCCTCCCCCCCCCCTCTCTCTCTCTCTCTCTCTCCCTCTCTTCCTCCTACTCTCTCTTTTTCATTCTCTTTCTCTCTCCCTCTGTCTCTTTCTCTCTCTCTCTTCCTCCCACTCTCTCTCCCTCTTTCTATTTCTCTCTCCATCTGTCTCTCTCTCTCTCTCTCTTCCTCCTACTCTCTCTCTTTCGTTCTATTTCTCTCTCCCTCTGTCTCTCTCTTACCCTCTCTTTCTCTCCATATACTTTTTATTTTTTTGGAGCAAAACTTTAAAGTAAATAGTAAGAGGACAGAACATTTTAATCTAATTCATGTTGATTTAAAACAAAACCTAATTGCAGTAGAAGAGTACAAACTGTCATTGTGACAAAGTCACTTCTGTGAGCAGAGTGAGCCTCGGTCTGTGTAAACAATCGTATAATCGGGATGAATCTGATCTTTGTGCCATGCGTCTTCTATGACCTTGATTATATTCACAGATTCTTTTCTATGTATAAGAGATTGACAATGAAACTAAAAAGAATGGGCTGAAAATCCAGAGAATATATATAAATGTATATGTGTTTTCCCATCTAAGTGCCTATCTATGCTCTTCAATGTCTTAATGACATATTCACAGTTTAATTAAATTTTGTATCATTTTAATTGTATTTATTTTCTCATTGTATACGGTCTTTTTGTTTTCTGTAAATAAGCACTGACAATTCTACTCTCACAATCACATATTATTCACATTCTGGGGTCAAAGGGGGGACAATCACAACATTCATACATTCTGGGGTTAAATTGGTCAGAATCCAGTGACACCTCCAGTAGAAGTAAAGTCTTACAAATACAGGAAACGATACAAACTCCATGTGGATGAGGGCATAGTAGAAACTGAAACCAAGAAAACAAAATAGTTTGGCCAGGTTCACATCTCCATTGCTCTATGCATCTTGGTGTCATTTATAAGCCCCTTGCCTACCTGGCACTTTTACCCCCCTCCTTCCCAGGCCAATTTTCAGCTTTTAGTGCTGTCATACTTTGAATGATAATTGCGCGGTTATGCAACACTGTACCCACATTACATTTTTATCATTTTATTCACACAAATAGACCTTTCTTTTGGTGGTATTTAATTGCCACTGGGTGTTTTATTTTTTGCACTACAAACAAAAAAAGAGCAAAACATTTGAAAAAAAAGTTTTTCTTTGTTCCTGTTATACAATTTTGCAGATACAGTTTCTCCTTCACTGATAAGCGTTGATGAGACTGCATTGATAGGCAGCACTGATGGGCACTGATGAGGTGGCATGGATAGGCAACACTGATGGGCACTGATAGGCTGCACTGATAAGGTGGCACTGATGAGGCAGCACTGGTGGGCATTGATGAGGAGGCACTGATATGCAGCAATGATGGGCACTGATAGGCGGCACTGATGGATGGGGCTAACTGGCAGCACTGACTGGCGGCACTGATGGGTGGCACTGCTGGGCACTAATCATCAGGGCACTGATCATCAGTGCCTTGATGATCAGTGCAGATGTGCTCTATGACATTTGCCGGTTATCGGAAGTACTTTCCTCACCATGTGAAAGCTTGAGTAAAGTGCTGCCAATAACCAGCAATTGTATTTACTCATGATCTGCTGTGTCATTGGACACGGCTGATCACGTGATAAAAGGCAGCTGTGATTGGCATTTGACCTCATCATGTGATCAGCTGTGTTCGTAGTATATAGCAATCATGGACAGCACAAGGTGTGCGCCGCTGGGGGTGCAGGGAGGGCGCGTTCTGAGAGAACGTCATATGACGCCCTCCCAGAACTCGACAACAGTGCTGTAGCCATCGTTTGGCTATAGTGCAGTTATGAAGTGGTTAAACAGCACTCCAATGCACTTAAAATAGGGGGCTCCAAATGTTCTAAACAAAGGGCCAGATTACGCTCCTTCAGACTTTAGGGGAGCCAAACTGTGGTCATTCAAAGTAAAAAATGTCCCAGCATCAGTAGGATTAAACAATATCTCTGGCTTGGTTGTCAGTGGTAATAAGAAAATTATATAGTGCCTATAGTCAGTAGGAGGAAGAATCGTGCCCCATCATTGGTGTCAGTAGAAGAAATTGTGTCAATTGTTGGTATTAGTGGGAGAAATAGTGCCCCATTATTGGTGTCAGTGGAAGGAATAATGCCCCATTGTTGGTATCTGTGGGAGGAATAGTGCCCTATTGTTGGTGTCAGTGGAAAGAATAATGCCCCATTGTTGGTGTCAGTGGGAGGAATAGTGACCCATTGTTGGTATTAGTGGGAGGAATAGTGTCCCATCATTGATGTCAATGGAAAGAATAGTGCCCCATTGTTGTTGTACCCTATCCCAGATTGACAGTGAGAAAGATAAAGTGGGACATAGTATAGGAGAGCAAGATCAACTACAGAATCAAAGAAGAGCACCAACCGCCAAAGGATGACAGGAAAGAGCTTCAGTAGAAACCCAAACTGGAGTAGATCCCTTAGCGGTAATATAGGCCAATTGTGCAATTTGAGCAGCTTGGAAATATGTGTGTAGATTAGGGAGGCCAATCCCTCCATGAGATTTTAAAGCATATAACATTTTTGGGTTCATCTGGGGCCATCTATTATTCCAAACAAAACAAAGTAAATCGGCTTGTAGATGTTGTAGCTCACGTCTTGTAATCAGTAGTTGTAAGGTCCTAAAAAATATAATAGTCGGGGCAGAAATGTCATTTTAATGGAGCTGATCCTACCAAACCAAGATATAGAGTAAGCAGCCCAATGACGGAGATCCTCCTTAAGGTCTTTGAAAAGAGAGGGATAATTTGCTTGGTAAAGGTTCTCAATGGAAGCCATAAAATTAATCCCTAAGTAGGGTAAGGAGCCGTTGGCCCAATGAAAATCGTACCTATCTTTTCATAGAAGAGGGCAATGAAACATGAAGGGTCGTCGTCTTTCGAGAGTTTAAAGAGAGCCCAGAGAAATGACTCAAAAGAGACAATGGATTAGGTATGGTAGTCAGAGGGGAAAAGATATACATTTAGAACGTCGTCAGCAAATAAAGCACTTTATGTTCCTGTTGACCGCAGTGGACCCCGTTGATACCAGAGTGAGAGCAGATTGTCATAGCTAAAGGTTCTATAGCCCATGCAAAAAGTAATGGGGACAGTGGACAACCCTGTCTAGTGCTGCGTCGGATTGGGAATATAGGGGATCTGTAATCTCTAATGGACACTTGAGCCGAGGGAGCGTAGTATAATGAATGTAGTAGAGTAAGGAATGTAGGTCCAAATCCAAACGCTCTCAGAATGGTAAACAAATAGTCCCAAGTTAGGCTATCGAAAGCTTTATGAAGGTCTAAAGAGAGGAGCAACAATTCCCGAGAGAGAGGGGCATCCCAATTAGAATGGACAGCGGAAATTAAACTATGGACCTACCAATTTGATCTAACGTTTGACAACCAGAAATAAAACCCAATTGATCTTTGTGAATGTATTGTGCTAAAGAAGAATTAAGGCACAGGGCCAATAGTTTCGTCAGGATTTTCAGGTCGCAATTAATAAGCGATAGGCCTATACTTAAGGATATCAGTAGTGTCCTCATTAGGTTTAGGAACAATGCTAATATAAGCTTTATTCTCGTTCAAAAGAATTACACCGATCTCCATGAGGGAATTGAAGTAAAGAGCCATATGGGGGAGAAGCTGTTCATTAAAAGTTATATAGTAAATATTCGGTAAACCAATGGGGCCTGGGAATTTATGGCAAGTGAGCATTTTAAGAACCTTACCCAATTTTGAAGCAAAGAGGGCTCAAGGGGCCGGTATTGGCTGTATAAAGTAGCATAGAAGGTGTTAAATTCCTGAAGGATTTTCTGAGGATCCTTTTAGATTTGACCTCCTGAAAGCCTAAGCTTAGGAAGGGCGGAGTAAGTATGTTTAGGGGAAAGCTTACGCACCAAGAGAGAACCAGGCTTGCCCGCCATGTGAAAAATGTATGGTTCAGCCATCGTAGCTGTTTTTCTGCTTTTGTGGTAAGGCAAAGATTAAGTTCTAATTGAGCTTGCTCCACCTTGAGTAACCGGTCTGGGGATGGGGCATGTTTGTGGTGGCCCAACAACGCTTCATATTCCCGAGTCTTGGCAGAAGTCAACTCTTCACAAGAGCACTTGAGTCTAGAGGATAATTGGATAAAAAAACCTCTGACAGAGGCTTTATGAGCTGCCCAATTAACAGCAGGGGTTGTATCTTCCGCTTTATTGATAGCAAAGTAAGATTTCAAGTGCTCTATAACATCAAGGCGGATCGACTCATTACCAAGAAGGGACTCATTTAATCACCAATGAGGCTTGGCCAAGCTGGCAGTTAAATCAAAGAGCGTTAGCATCACTGGGTCATGGTCTGACCAGGGTGTAAACACAATTTTAGCTGAGATAATTTTAGACAGAATCTCCGTAGGGAGAAAAACGTGATCAATACACAATGATTATGAGCTCTAGAAAAATGGGTGTAGTCTCTCGAGGTAGGATTGGCCTCCCTCCATGCATCTATCAAGTTAAAATGATACATAATTTGTGCAAATACACAACTTTGTTTTAGAGGGGATCGAAGTCTAGTTGTATGCGATTTATCAAGCGTTTGATCTAAGGCTAGATTTGAATCTCCCGCCAAAATTACATCGCCTTCCAACTCCGGAGGTAAAGTTTGAAACAGGGATCGAAAAAAATGCCAATTGATTCACGTTGGGAGCATAATAAATCAGAAAAGTCACTCAAATGGCCTTTAATAGATATCACCCTTCTTTGTCCCGTATCACTTTAGATTCAATAAAGGATAACTGTCGTGTTAGACAGATCGCTACCCCTCATTTTATTTTAGATGCATTAGCAAAAAAGCATACAGGGAAGTCCCTATGGATATACTGTATCTAGGTGTAGAAGAGGAAGTGAAATGGGTTTCTTGTAAAACCACTATATCGGCTCCTAAGGATTTCTAACGAGAAAAAACCTTGAAACGCTTAAAGGGGACCCCAATCCTTGTACATTATTGGAGAGCAGACGAACAGCACTACTAGTATGTCTTAGTGTAGGCATTGAAAAAAAGGCCAAACAACGATGATACGACCCTTACTTCCACCCACATGGATATCAGGGATCCCAGACCAAATAGAAGACTCCAAAATGATCCTCCAATAGAAACTGTGAGAAAAAGTGGGAAAAGAAAGAGAAGAAGAGAAGAAAAAAAAGACAATGAGCCCAGAAAAAGGCTAATATCCAACTAAATGGCCAATGAACAATATGCAACATAAAACAACTGAATATCGAATATCCCAGACACAAAGTCAAGGAACGGAGGAGTCTCCACCAAAGCCAAGCAATAGGGAAAGTCTTTTGATTAGGGAAAGTGCATAGACTATTCCTGGCACCATGGGGTCTTTAAAAAATCATAAACATTAAAAATTCCTAACGTCAAAAGCTAGAGTACCTGAGATATAAACGGGCTAACCCAGAAACAATTAGAAATTAGTATGGTTAGAGAGTGTAGATCAAGTATCAATAATGTGAAAACAAAGGCGGAAGCAAATGTCCCCAAGCAGGACCACAGAGAGGTCCCTGCCAACTAG
This sequence comes from Staurois parvus, assembly GCF_062004578.1. NCBI lineage: Eukaryota > Metazoa > Chordata > Amphibia > Anura > Ranidae > Staurois > Staurois parvus. The sequence goes on from NW_028317891.1 coordinate 5,889,890, forward strand.
AAAATCATGTAATAACTAGCAAGTTCTTTAGGACGCTGAACGTGGAGTAGCAGATTTCTTCTTCCTGGGAGATGGAGACCATAGGGGCAAAAGTGGAGGAGGAGGGCCGTAGGCCTTGGGAGAATTCCACGGTGAAGGGATAAGGGAAATAAATCCCAAATTCAGCAATATTTTCTCTCCTTCAGAAAACGCAGAGAAAGCGTAGGATTTGCTATTGTAAATGAATTGGAAGCGGAATGGATAGTTCCATCTATAGCGAATGTCTCTCTGAACCAAAGGCGACAGTAATGGTTTGCATGCCCTCCGTTTTTGGATAGAAGCTTGAGAAATATCAGCAAAGACTTGAATCGTGTACCCATCAATTTCCAAGTCTGGATGTTCCCTGGCATAGCGCATCACTGCCTCTTTAATTCTGAAAAAGTGAGGCTTAACGATTACATCTCGAGGGGGTCGAAGACCCAGTTTAATGGTCACCATTCTGACAACATTGCAGAGATTGAGAGATTTGCCCAGTTTCACGCAAAATGTTACATTCACTCTTTGTTCTAACTTGCTGTCTCTGATGAAATAGCAGACGTGGAAATGCACGTGGTCAGAATAGCACCAGTTGCGCAGTTCGATGTCTTTTGGCACACTGACTTATGAAGGTAGGTGCTCTCTGTGACTATGCATGCAGCCTTGTGCTGCCATCTGTTGGCGTGTTACAAAATTAGTCTCAAAACTTCTTAATACCACCTCATACATTATCAATGGAGTCAGTGGAAGAAATAGTTCCCCATTCTTGCTATCAGTGGAATGAATAGTGTACCATCAATGGTGCAAGTTGGAGGAATACTGCCTCATTGTTGCCGTCATTGGGAGGAATAGTGCCCTATTGTTGATATCAGTGGGGAGAATAGTGCCCCATTGTTGATATCAGTGGGTAGAATAGTGCCCTATTGTTGATATCAGCGAGGAGAATAGTGCCCCATTGTTGATATCAGTGGGGAGAATAGTGCCCTATTGTTGATATCAGCGAGGAGAATAGTGCCCCATCGTTGATATCAGTGGGTAGAATAGTGCCCTATTGTTGATATCAGCGAGGAGAATAGTGCCCCATTGTTGATATCAGTGGGTAGAATAGTGCCCCATTGTTGATATCGATTGGAGAAATAATGTGGCATCAGTTGTGTGAACTGAAGGCATAGTGTGCTATTGTTGGTATCAGTGTACGAAATAGTACCTCATTGCTGGTGTTAGTGGGAGGAATGGTGTCCCATCAATGGTGCCAGTGAAGAGAATAGTGACCCATCATTGGTGTCAGTGGAAGGAATAGTGCCTCATATAAGTGGGAGGTATAATGTTCCTGTGGCCAGATAAAGGCATGCAAAGGGCCACAGTTTGGAGACCACTGTATTAAGGCAATGCACCTGTGCTGCAGAGCTGGGAATTTACGTGGAGATCATCTCAACACAGGGGCAGACTGACAACTCATGGGGCCCCCGGGCAATAGGGGATCATGGGGCCCCTGTGTCCTTGCCCAAACTCAAAAAAGCCTATGAAGAAGGTACCAGGGGCATCTCATGGGGCCCCCTACTGACCCCGGGCCCTTGGGCAGTTCCCGAGTTTCCAAATGGTCAGTCCGCCCCTGTCTCAACACCAGTATCCCCAGGATGTTTGATAAGCCAGAGAGTGACTGAATCTGTTGGCATCTACCAAAGGCCAAAATGTCACATTTGTAGGAACCAACCCTTTAAATTCAGCAGCTCTGTGATCCATATGGGTTTTCCTTCCCTTATTCTGCTACGCAATACAAGGTGGATTTTAGGACTCACTGGGGCATGACATGTTGAATTTTTTTTTCTTTTTTTCTCCTTTTATTCCTTCTTCCATCTGTTTTTTACATATCTGAGCAATTTTAAAAAGTCATAAGAGTTTTACAGCATCTGTCTCCTTCCTGCCATTCCCAGACTGGATATGTACAATGACAGAAAGCTTTTACGATGCAATTTAAAGTAGTTGGAAATCTCACAAACGGCCCAATGGCACCTGTCACAGTGCTTCGTCAGTGTTCTTATGGATTTTCTGAAAAAATAGCTCTAAACTTACCTTTTTTTAGTTGCTTTATATGAGGCCAGGTGACTGCAAACCCTCCACTCTGTGTCCCTTTCTCTGTGGGTGTTGGACATACTGTAGATATTAGGAAGTGATCTAGTTACTGCTACGCTTCCCGATATTCCTCATGGCAAGGCACTGTTGGAGCTTCCAAATGAATAAACAGACTTGTGTATCAGAGAAAGCTTCCTACGTGCCATATGTATGCAAACTGGGAATGTGAAAGAGTGGGGTGCCGACACTGCTGAGGCTAGAGGGGTCTCAATGGCAGCTATGGAGCTTTGTTAGCTCAACACTAGAAACAGACTAATGATGTCAGGAATGGACTCGCCAATGGTGGTGGGACTCACCTGCCTTGTGGGCTGCAGTACCAGGGCTGGCCAGCGGGTGCTCTCAACAACCAGAAGCTCACTCCTGCAATCAGCCATCACCTGAGGCTGATTGCAGGAGGTGTATTTAAGGAATGGCCAGACCTGCAGTCAGTGCCTTGGTGTTTGTTTCCCATGTGCCCTGTTTCCTGTATCCTGTCTCCTGCCTGTTCGACTCTCCTGCTTGACTCTGACTCTGATAGAACTCCGCCTGCACTGACCCCGGCTATTCCTGACCATTCTTCTGCCTGCTCCCGTTGTACCTTTCTGCCTGATTGTTCCTGACCCGGCCTGCCTGACCACTCCACCTCTCCAGCCCTGACTGCACCTGTACCTATTAGTTTAAGGTTTGTTTTGTTTTGCACTGTGTTTGTTTATTTTGTGCAGCTTCTAATAAATATTATTATTATTTAATCATTTCTGAAGCCTGCTGTTTCCCTGTGTCAGTCCACACATCTCTGGTCATACCGGGATCCCTGACAAATGATCTGGACACCAGCAGGATCCATCAACTTTAAAGATGAACATATTATTAATGGTTAATAAGTTGGAGGCATTACTAATAGGATGGTTTTAATTTTTGGCTCAATACCGGGCACTTTCACCCCCTTTCTGCCCAGGTTAGTTTTCAGATTTCAGTGTTGTCGCACTTTGAATGACAATTGCGCGGTCATGCAACACTGTATCCAAAGAACAAAGGTATACCGCTCAGGCAAACAATTATTATTATTATACAGTATTTATAAAGCGCCAATGGTTCGCTCAGCGCTGTACATTACAAAGGGGGACAGAACATGTGACAGAACAATACCAATACATGCAAAACATGAGGGAATTGAGGGCCCTGCTCTTTGGAGCTTACAATCTAGGAGGGAGGGGATAGTGGTACAGGAGGAGATAGCTGTGGGGGATGGGGTGGTAGGAAGAGTGGAGGAGGTTGGCAAGTTAGCAGGGGGTGGGGTAGGCTTCCCTGAAGAGATGGGTTTTCAGGGTGCGCCTAAAGGAGAGGAGAGTAGGTGATAATCTGATGGGTTGGGGCAGGGAGTTCCAGAGGATGGGTGACACTCTGGAGAAGTCCTGGAGGCAGGCATGGCAGGAGGAGACCAGGGAAGTAGAGAGAAGGAGGTCTTGTGAGGAGCGGAGTGTCAATCCACAACAAGTGCAGGCTCTGGCTTCTCACCACATTATAATTAAGCACGAGATCATATGAAACACGTTAACAGGTCCTGTATTCATGTCCTGGTGTTCTGTGTGTCCTATGGATCAATAAATACACACTATATTCATCTATCCTCCGGTGTGTGCGGCTGACCCTTCCTCATGCAACACTGTACCCATATTACATTTTTATCATTTTTTCACAGAAATAGAGCTTTCTTTTGGTGGTATTTGATCACCTGTTTTTTTTTATTTGTTGCTAAACAAATGAAAAAAAAAAGATAAAACATTTTGACAAAAAACAAACATGTTCCTTGTTTCTGTTATAAAATTTAGCAAATAAGTATTTTTTTCTTCTTCACTGATGTGTGCTGATGAGGCTGCACTGATGGGCACTGAGAGATTGCACTGATGGGTACTGATAGTCTGCACTAATGGGCAGGCACCAATTGGGCAGCACTGATGGCCATTGATGAGGCGGGACTGATGAGCACTGATGAAGAGGCACTGATGAGGCTGCACTGAAAAGGTAGCACTGATGGGGCTGCAGTTATGGGCACTGACATGATGCACTTATGGGCACTGATATACTGCACTGTTGAGGTTGCACTGATAATCAGGGCACTGGCTTTCCTTTTCCTGTGCTGTGACAGCACTGGGGAAAGGAAATGCCAATAACTTGCATTTGTTTACATGTGATCAGCTGTGATTAGACACAGCTGATCACATGGTAAAGAGCCAATGTCAATGGCTCTTTACCATAATCGGTGATCGGAGGGACAAAGCTCACTACCGATCGCCCCCGGGTGCACGCATGGGCGGCAAAAATGGGGGGACATCTTATGATGTACTCCCAGAACGAGAGCAGTCCCGCCTTGCCATTATTCTACAATAGGCCAGGTGGGAACCAGTTCAAGTACTAAAGGAAAAACTTTAGTTTTTTAGTTTTGGATAGTTTCGAGAATAGGACACCTGTCAGGTCTTTATTGCTCAAATACAAGAAAAATGAGACACAACATTCATGTTTTCTAAGGGTTGCTAACATTTTCACTGGGCACGTTGGCTCTGGTTTAGCAGTGTTCCACCAATTTGGGGACATCCCTCAAGGACAGGGAAAGGACCCAGAGTTGGGAATCCATACATATAATCCAATGAGAGCATCAAACATAAGGCCAAGGTTTTAAATGATAAAACAGATTCATAGCAGAAAAAATCCTATGCATGTTGGGAGCCCAACACCCTCTCCCTTCATTAGTGCTTGGGATTTGTTTTTTAATCAAAAGTAGTTTTTAATAAGAGTAAGAAACACATTTCCAGCAATTCCAGAGCAGATATAGGCTTGACACATCATAACAAACAAGAAGGACTGGTCACAGGCCATACAGTTGGCACAGCATATGAAATAACCGGTATGAAGAATATCCCTGGGTATCAAACCTCATAACTAAGACCATTAACCAAAAGGGATATATAATAACTCACAAGAAGTCTTCCCATTATCAAGTCAAGTGAGCTCAGCCTTGGGGTGACCAGTCAAGGGCCTTAAAGGTTGTCATATTTGCACAGGCAGCCCCTATGTTGATACACGAGGGTTCTACAAAATGTTTCTGCACTTTTTTAAAACTCTATTATATATATAAAAGTGTGGAAACTTTTTGAAGACCCCTCGTATCGTTAATCTAAGAGTATCCCCCATACAGTGCAGCCATTCCTTTTGGGAAGGAGGATTGGAAGACTTCTGTTAGGGATCCGGGTATGACCAGAGCTGTGTGGACTGACACAGGGAAGTAACAGGCTTCAGGAATGATATAATAATATAATTTATTATTAGCTACCCAGATATACAACGCACAGTAAATAAACCAAACTTCCACTAATCTTAGTATGTGCAGGAACACAGGCGCAGTCAGGGCTGGAGAGATGGAAGGGTCAGGCCGGCCATATGGTTCTGTTAACGCTTTGGGACTTAGACTCCAGAGCACGGAGTCTAAGTCCCAGTCTGCTTATTCACTAGGGCCCCTGATGGTGGGGATGGACTTGGAGCAGACAGGAACCAGGTCGCGGCCCCTGAGTACACCTGCTTGTGGTACAGGGATCCGCCAGAGGTATATGCAGGAAGGAAGCCTGATGTGAAGAGACAGAAGGTGTGAGCAGGGATGGTTGGATCCGTGCAGGATGGATGGATTGTCTGGGTAGCGTAAGGCGTAGTCAGGCAGGCCAGGTCAGCAACGTGCGGGCAGCGAGGTACCGAAGGAGCAGGCAGAGAATAGTCAGGGTCACAAGCCGGGTTCAGTAACTCACAGGCATCGCGGTACAGAGGATCAGGCAGAGAATGGTCAGGGTCACAAGCCGGGTTCAGTAACTCACGGGCAGCACGGTACAGAGGATCAGGTAGAAGGATGGTCAGGCAAGCCAGGGGTTAAACAGGAGACGGTCAGCAGGGTCAGGAACAAATAAAAAAAGCAACAAATCAGATAGGCAGAGGAACAGGAACACAGGATACAAGGTACAGGGGCTCATGGGAAACAACACCAAGGCACTGACTGCAGGTCTGGCCATTCCTTAAATACACCTCCTGCAATCAGACCCAGGTGTTGGCTGACTGTAGGAGTGAGCTTCTGGCTGCTGAGAGCACCCGCTGGTCAGCCCTGGTACTGCAGCCCACACGGCAGTTGAGTCCCACCACCAGTGCTGAGTCCATTCCTGACAACTTCCAGCGCCTTAGATGCACTCTCCAAGCTTGAAATAAGGCCCTGGCTACTGCTTCTCTAGTGTGGGCTGATAGTTGGAGGTCGTCTAGAATTCCCAACTTGTTTATGGTCAAGTGCAATAGAGGCTTGGAAGGCAGCATTCAGTAAGTGTACTATTCCCTGCTTGGGAATTCTGACTGTTCAGCACTCACCAACACTGGCTTAACCTGTCCTCCAGAAAATGTTCTAAGCAGTAAACGTTAGTTCAGATCTATTTGATATCTGCTTACCTAAATCTGTTTAAAACACAGCCAAAACTTCTCAGCCATGATGAAGATGGATGTGTTTTGCCCTCAAAACATGTTGGATTGTCTCTGCTATGAATCAGTTTTATCATTAAAAGCCTTGGACTCTTGGAAATTTGTTTGGCGCTCTCATTAGGTCATATGTAGGTTTAATTGCTGTCTGTTTCCCCGTTAGGGAGATTCAGCCCCTCTATTTGTCCTGTTTACCATTATCACTGGAAGTGAAAGAAAATACCAAATTTTGAGTTCTCACCAGACCAGGAATAGAGAGGAACTCTTTCAAAGTGGACACTATTCCTGGTGACAGGATCAGAAATGAATGGAACTCTCAATAGTGGAACACAAATGGTAACAATGAAACTGAAATGGGTTATAACCCTACTTTATAATTTTACCTTTAGTTCTACTTTAAGATTTTCCCTAGGCAAATACTGAAACAGGAAGATGAAGCATCATTCCACAACCTAAATACATATATGACCAAGATACTAAAGAGGAGCAAGGCCAGCTACAGACATCAAGAACCATCGCCCCCATTAGGCACTGGGTAATTTTTATTAGGTAAACTCTTCTTTCCTGAAATAGACCACACATGTCATGGTTGGAATAAGTAGCCACATTTTGGACAGAGAAGACAACTGGTACATAAGAGGTGTGACACATGGCACACACATGTCATGGTTGGAATACGTAGCCACATTTTGGACAGAGAAGACAACTGGTTCATAAGAGGTATGGCACACACATGTCATGGTTGGAATACGTAGCCACATTTTGGACAGAGAAGACAACTGGTTCATAAGAGGTATGGCACACATGTCATGGTTGGAATACGTAGCCACATTTTGGACAGAGAAGACAACTGGTTCATAAGAGGTATGGCACACACATGTCATGGTTGGAATACGTAGGCACATTTTGGACAGAGAAGACAACTGGTTCATAAGAGGTATGGCACACACATGTCATGGTTGGAATACGTAGCCACATTTTGGACAGAGAAGACAACTGGTTCATAAGAGGTATGGCACACATGTCATGGTTGGAATACGTAGCCACATTTTGGACAGAGAAGACAACTGGTTCATAAGAGGTATGGCACACACATGTCATGGTTGGAATACGTAGCCACATTTTGGACAGAGAAGACAACTGGTTCATAAGAGGTATGGCACACACATGTCATGGTTGGAATACGTAGCCACATTTTGGACAGAGAAGACAACTGGTTCATAAGAGGTATGGCACACACATGTCATGGTTGGAATACGTAGGCACATTTTGGACAGAGAAGACAACTGGTTCATAAGAGGTATGGCACACACATGTCATGGTTGGAATACGTAGGCACATTTTGGACAGAGAAGACAACTGGTTCATAAGAGGTATGGCACACACATGTCATGGTTGGAATACGTAGGCACATTTTGGACAGAGAAGACAACTGGTTCATAAGAGGTATGGCACACACATGTCATGGTTGGAATACGTAGGCACATTTTGGACAGAGAAGACAACTGGTTCATAAGAGGTATGGCACACACATGTCATGGTTGGAATACGTAGGCACATTTTGGACAGAGAAGACAACTGGTTCATAAGAGGTATGGCACACACATGTCATGGTTGGAATACGTAGCCACATTTTGGACAGAGAAGACAACTGGTTCATAAGAGGTATGGCACACACATATCATGGTTGGAATACGTAACCACATTTTGGACAGAGAAGACAACTGGTTCATAAGAGGTATGGCACACACATGTCATGGTTGGAATACGTAGCCACATTTTGGACAGAGAAGACAACTGGTTCATAAGAGGTATGGTACACACATGTCATGGTTGGAATACGTAGCCACATTTTGGACAGAGAAGACAACTGGTTCATAAGAGGTATGGCACATATGTCATGGTTGGAATAGATTGCCACAGGAGAGGATCTAAACCCAACCGCTAAAATCTCATATACTTTACGCTTTATCACATGAATGCTTTTTGCAGCAGAATGTTTGTATGAAGATTTGTCTGCTCTGGGGACAATCACACAATCAGAAATCTAGAAAATCATGATTTCCAGATTCTCTTCAGATTAAACCAACGTGTATGCATATATTAAGGAGAATTAAAAGATTAGCAAACTGCTTCACTTGCAAATGGATTTGCTCACCACTCAAAATGATCTATGTATGTTTTATGAATAAACAGTTGTTTATTCAGTTTTTATTCACAATTAGCAGACCTTTTTTGTTAGGTATTAAAATATTTTCTCCTTTTGTATAAAAAAAAAAAAGTTTAAATATCTTTTCTGCACTTTATTAAAAATACCCATTTCCATTTCTAACTACAGAAAACACCAAAGGTAAATACATTCATAAAATATATAATATAAAATAAACAAAAATACATATATGAAAGTTTGCTATCTTGAAGTCAAAGCAACAGGACTCTTTGTGCTGGATATTACAGAATTCTCATCTCTGTGCTCGTGGTTTTCCTAGAAATGTACATAGAGCCCAAACTCGAATTACAGCTCTCCCCAGTGATAGGAATTTTGTATTTGACAATATTTCTTCTTACAATACAGACTAAGCATGGACAATAGCATATTACAGCCAAACTGCAGGCAAACAGACATTTATGAAATATATGTGAAGGAGCTTTCTGTGAAGATTTTCATGTATCTAAGCCATGGTATAGCTGCCATTGACACCAACAATGGAGGACTATTCCTCCTACTGACACCAATGATGTGAAACTATTCCTCCCACTGACACCAATGATGAGGCACTATTCCTCCCACTGACACCAATGATGGGGCACTATTCCTCCCACTGATACCAATGATGGGGCACTATTCCTCCCACTGATACCAATGATGGGGCACTATTCCTCCAACTGACACCAATGTTGGGGCACTATTCCTCCCACTGACACCAATGATGGGGCACTATTCCTCCCACTGATACCAATGATGGGGCACTATTCCTCCCACTGACACCAATGATGGGGCACTATTCCTCCCACTGACACCAATGTTGGGGCACTATTCCTCCCACTGACACCAATGATGAGGCACTATTCCTCCCACTGAAACCAACGATGAGGCACTATTCCTCCCACTGACACCAATGATGAGGCACACAGAACACAGACCCCTCCAAAGGTCCCCAAAAATACATAACAGGCTTTGGGGGGGGTCTTTATGCTGTTTTTTTTTTAACAACGAATTTGGCAATGACAGCTGTCAAAGTCATTTGCCAGCAATTTCAAATTTTCCCATAGTGAAAAAAAAAAAATTATTTGAATTGGTACATGTTCCCCCAACCACTTGCTTTACAACTTACCTTTTTGTGGAGCGGGTCCGGTGTCACCCCGTGCAGTCGGTGTCACTCGGTGCGGACCGCATCCCCTCACCTGCCTCGGGACGCCACTGCCAATTTTGGAACCGCACCACAACCGGAACACATGGTTGTTTTGTAAAATGCGATCTGGTGCTGGCAAACGCACTGTGTTTGAAATCTGCATTTGGGGTGTCATTAAGATTATACTGACACTCACAGCATATCACAAGATCAGTGCAATTGGAATACGGTGCGGGAAACGTACTAAGGGGGACCCTATGCAATTTATTTCAATGCTGCTGTAGGATGTTCTACAGCAAAAAAACAAATCAAAACAATGAAACAGTTTAAGTTGTTAGCCAATGACATTCAAGAAAAAAAAAAACAGAACACAGATCCCTCCAAAGGTCCCCAAAAATACATAACAGGCTTTGGGGGGGTCTTTACGCTGTTTTTTATTTTAACAACGAATTTGGCAATGAAAGCTGTCAAAGTCATTTGCCAGCAATTTCAAATTTTCCCATAGTGAAAAAAAAAAATGATTTGAATTGGTACATGTTCCCCAACCACTGTACCTTTTTTGACACCCCAGTGCATATAACTCCAGAAAATTGACATTTTAAATTTGACAGATTTGGTCCCATTGATTTCTATTGGGTTCTGGTTTGGCAGCCAAACTTCTTTGAAGTTCATTGAACCCGGGGCTTTATGGCTCATCACTGCATCACAGTTACATTTTCATTTTCACACTTAAATACTTCTAATAGTAAACCTTTTATCCTTTTGTCAGAAATAGAGTCTAGCAGAATACAAAGGTTCTCTAGGAATTAAAAAAACAAAACAAAACCATGATTATGACACTTCTGTGCTAGATCGCAACATATGTAATTGGAATGTTTTCTCCAATCTTATTTTGGGAAAACGTAATTTATTTTTAATTTTTTCCCCCGGCACGAGCAGCAATATTCTGCTGCAAAGATTTTTTTTTTTCCGTAGAACATCTGCGGAATGTCTGTAGGGACAAAGGCACTCAATGATACTTTATTTAAGTTGGAGAAAAAGTATAGATATTAAATATTAGCTTTATGATTGCCTCGGAAGGCTGGAGGCGCCGCGCACTCTCCCAATGACGAGCTCTAGGCGGAATGGAATTTTAATGTTGCATTATGTAGACACAAAGGGAGAATCGGACGGGCTCTGAGGCTGTTGGCAGTCAGTTTGCATGCTGAGCGACACGAAAAATAGACTCATATTACAAACACCTCCAGCCATAGTCTCGATTTCCAGGAGAAATCCCGGCGTAAACCAAGAAGAGGACAGAAAATAATTAATGGAAAACTTTTTTACTGCAATCTGCCCTGTCTTTAAGAATTTTTTACACGCGGCACCAAAGTGAAGTTTACCGCAGTGAAATATAATTCACAACTTATTTTCTGTTTAATTTGTTTAGAGCCAAAACTTTTTCCTGGTACCTCCCTGGCAGCATGCAAGTGATTTTATGACCTTTTAAAAAAATGCAAAAGCCCATTTCCACCCCCCCAGGATTCTTCACAGTTATTTTGATAGCCTGTCCACCTAAACCAGTGGTCGGCAAGCCGCGGCTCGCGAGCCACATGCGGCTCTTTACACATTTTAATGCGGCTCTTCTGTGTGCCGGGCGCCCGCTCCCCTCCCTCCTCTCGGGCGGCTGCCCCAAAAGTCAGGACTCTGCAGCTAGCCCAGCAATGGGCAAACTACGGCCCGGCGGACCTTTTAATCCGGCCCCCGGAGCGTGCCAAACATTGGCTGTCAGGATGTAGGCGGGGCAGCGTGACGAACTCCTCTCCTCTCACAGTCCGCCCTGAAGACCGGAACGGCGCGGTAACACGGCGAGAGGAACGCGCGGAGCAAAGGTAAGTGAATTGACACAATATGGGGAATGAATTACTATAGGGGGGATGAATTACTATATGGGGGGTGAATTACTATAGGGGGGATAAATTACTATGGGGGATGAATTACTATAGGGGGGATGATTTACTATATGGGGGATGAATTACTATAGGGGGGATGAATTACTATGGGGGATGAATTACTATATGGGGGATGAATTACTATATGGGGGATGAATTACTATGGGGGATGAATTACTATATGGGGGATGAATTACTATGGGGGATGAATTACTATATGGGGGATGAATTACTATGGGGGATGAATTACTATGGGGGATGAATTACTATATGGGGGATGAATTACTATGGGGGATGAATTACTATGGGGGATGAATTACTATATGGGGGATGTATTTTCAGTTTTAAAAATGTGGCTCTCAAAATAAATTTCAATCGTGGTTTTGGCGAGATTTGGCTCAGTTGAAAAAAAAGGTTGCCCACCACTGACCTAGACAGTTCCTGTTGGGACCAGATTGAGGCATTTTGCACATGATGGGGTGCATTGCAAGGATCTTTGTGTAATTTCCAAGGAATATATACAGTTGTGTTGAAAATAATAGCAGTCAGACATCACTAACCGGATCAATCACTGTTTTTGGTAGAAATGATATTTCTACATGGCAAATAATTTATTAGCAGGTGTAGTAGAGTAATAGAAATCCAACAGACCCAACAGTCATGACATGCATGCTGCTGATTCTGTGTCATTGAATCACTCATTGAAAGGGGCGTGTTCAAAATAATAGCAGTGTGGAGTTCTATTAGTGAGGTCATTCATTCTTTGAAAAACAGGCGGCAATTATTGCCCTTATTTAAGGAAGGGAGGCAGCAAATGTTGGACATGCTGGTTACAGTGCATTTCTCTCTGAAATTCTGAGGAAAATGGGTCGTTCCAGACATTGTTCAGAAGAACAGCGTACCTTGATTAAAATGTTGATTGGAGAGGGGAAAACATATAAAGAAGTGCAGAAAATTATAGGCTGCTCAGCTAAAATGATCGCAAATGCTTTTAATGGCAACAAAAACCTGAAATACGTGGAAGAAAATGAAAAACTACCATTGGGATGGATAGAAGAATAGCCAAAATGGCGCGGACTCAGCCAACAATCAGCTCCAGGAAGATGAAAGAAGGTGTGACGTTCCCTGTGAGGACTGTTACAATTAGAAGACGCCTATGTGAAGCCAAGCTATCTGCAAGAAGTCCCCGCAAAGTCCCACTGTTGGAAAAAAGACGTGCAGAAGAGGTTACAATCTGCCAAAGAGCACATTGACCGGCCTAAAGAGAAATGGCGCAACATTTTGTGGACTGATGGAAGTAAGATTGTTCTTTTTGGGTCTAGTGGGCGGAGACAGTTTGTCAGACGACCCCAAACACTGAATTCAAGCCACAGTACACTGTGAAGACAGTGAAGCATGGTGGTGCAAGCATCATGATATGGGGATGTTTCTCATACTACGGTGTTGGGCCTATTTATCGCATACCAGGGATCATGGATTAGTTTGAATACATCAGAATACTTGAAGAGGTCATGCTGCCTTATGCTGAAGAGGAAATGCCCTTGAAATGGATGTTCCAACAAGACAACGACCCCAAACACACCAGTAAACGTGCAACATCTTGGTTCCAGACCAACAAGATGGACGTTATGGAGTGGCCAGCCCAATCCCCGGATCTTCATCCAATAGAAAACTTGTGGGGTGACATCAAAAATGCTGTTTCTGAGGCAAAACCAAGAAATAGAGAAGAACTGTGGAATGTCGTCCAATCGTCCTGGGCTGGAATACCTGATCACAGGGGCCAGAAGTTGGGTGACTCCATGCAACACAGATGTACAGCAGTTCTCAGAAACAGTGCGACTACAACCAAATATTCATGAAGTCATTCAAAGGAAAGCAAAATCTTCAAACATTTCTCAGTTTATATAGTGAATGTTTGAGTTTGTAAAGAAGAATACAAACACTGCGATTTTTTTGAACCGTCTAATATTCACTTTTCTTCAATTTTGTTAGAGGAACAACACAAATTTGATGTATTTTTCTTCATGCTTTGATTTGGAATAGAATGTGTCGTGTTCCCAATGCATTTGTGTGGATGGAAATAAAAGCTATTAGAAGGATTCTGAGCTTTATTCACTTTTTTCAACACACTGCTATTATTTTGAACACAACTGTATATAAGTGAGCGCTCCTAGAGAAAATCTGCTAGCACCAAAGAAGTGTGACACACCAACTCCGAAGAGCAATAAATAAAAAGAGTAGTGCGGCGCTAAATTTAAACGAACACATTTAAAATGCATATAATATGTGCAAACCAATCCACGTATCAATCAATATATCCTATGGACCGATCCACAAATTAAAAGGGATAATTAGATCAGAACAATAAATGCAAAAAGTCCAATCAAGTACATGTCAATTAATGACTAATAGTGCAAAAAGAAAGAGATGGCCAGATTCTTCTTCCCGGCACCCCCAGCAATGTGCACTCCTCCACCTATATGCACTCACCGGAAGGTTAAATGGTAACTGCATAAAACATAGTTGCCATGATCAGGGCTGCTGTTAGAAGCCACGGGGCCCCATACCGCCAACCTGACAGGGCCCCCTCAAATAAACACTATTCTTTAGTTATGAATGAACACATTGAATGATAGGTACTGATTACTCATTGTGATCATTCAGGACAGGAAGGGGCTGGAAACATATGTGACATATTTAATGGACACTTCCATCACTCTCCATTCTGAAGGATCCCATCGTGCGTTTGCAGCTGCCAGTGGGAAGGAGAGGAGGAAATCCGGCAGTGCTGCGGGGGTAAGGTGGGTACACAGAGGGGTCTGGGCAGTAGAGGGAAACGTATGGTGCACAGGGAGGGTGATCGGCATGGCCGGGGAGGGGGGGGCAATTACTGGAACGCAGGAATGATCACGGCCAGGGCCGTGGATAAGGAGGTACCACCAGTCCTACTGTATTGGGCCCAGGCAAGTAGAGGGGCCCAGGCAAGTAGAGGGGCCCAAGCAAGTAAGGGGGCCCAGGCAACTGGGTGAATCAGATGTGGGCAAGGAGGGCGATCAGCACAGTGTTGTGGGATAATTACTGGAGCCGATCCCCTGTATGGCTTTCTTTGCAGAAGCTGAAAGCCAGCGGGAGGGAGAGGAGAAGAAGCTGGTTTCAGCTGCTGCAGAGAACCATACAGGGGATCGGCTCCAATAATTACCCCCCAACGCTGTGCCAATCACCCTCCTTGCCCACATCGGATTCACCCAGCTGCCTGGGCCCCCCTACTTGCCTGGATCCCGTACAGTAGGACTGGTGGTACCCCCTTATCCAAGGCCCTGGCCGTGCCCATTCCTGCGTCTCAATTCCTGGTCATCAATTCCAGAGTCTTAAATGGAAAGAGAGACATGGCGTATCCCCTGAGGACATGCATGCACATGAAACATGTTGGAAGGGACCTTATGTGCTGACGTCACGCCGCCTGTTTCGGTATTCGTAGCGGCGGCCATATCTCTCTTTCCATTTAGGACTTATTCTTGGCCCCAACTTGATCCTTCCAGCCAGTTCCGCTAAGCCTCCTCTCTAAGGAGCTGCTGGCCATGGTCAGCGCTGCAGCGGTAAGGTGGGTACACAGAGGGGTCTGGGCAGTAGAGGGAAACGTATGGTGCACAGGGAGGGTGATCAGCATGACCGGGGGGGGCAATTACTGGAACCGATCCCCTGTATGGCTTTCTTTGCATCAGCTTAAAGCCAGCGGGAGGGAGAGAAGAAGAAGCTGGTTTCAGCTGCTGCAGAGAACCATACAGGGGATCGGCTCCAGTAATTACCCCCCAACGCTGTGCCGATCACCCTCCTTGCCCACATCTGATTCACCCAGCTGCCTGGGCCCCCCCTACTTGCCTGGTTCCCGTACAGTAGGACTGCTGGTACCCCCTTATCCAAGGCCCTGGCCGTGATCATTCCTGCATCTCAATTCCTGGTCATCAATTCCAGAGTCTTAAATGGAAAGAGAGATATGGCGTATCCCCTGAGGACGTGCATGCACACAAAACACGTTGGAAGGGACCTTATGTGCTGACGTCACGCCGCCTGTTTCAGTATTCATAGCGGTGGCCATATCTCTCTTTCCATTTAGGACTTATTCTTGGCCCCAACTTGATCCTTCCAGCCAGTCCCGCTAAGCCTCCTTTCTAAGGAGCTCCTGGCCATGGTCACATTGCTGCTTACTCTATGTGCAATGTAGTGTTGATAGACCTGGATTATATGTGATGATGTCGAGGGTTCACCTACAAATCAGAGCTTTAGGAAGAAGCATCAAGGCCTGATGGAACAGGGAGCCAGGGTTAGGCAATAAAGCATGTTCCTCCAACCCCTTGAAACTATGAGCATATATTTCCTTCCAGCGTGGAGGAGGACTCACTGCAAAAGCAGATTTTTTGTCTGATTCCCAGAAATGGGCTTCAAGAGAGCCTGTTGCTTTGTAATGCAAAGGCAAAGTCCCCGGTTCTCTTTCACATTAAATCTTGTAAGGTTTCACAGTGTTCCTAGAACAGAATTATTAACAAAATGAATGCACTTCATACACCAGAATGGGAACATCTCATCAGGACCCCTGGAGCACATGCCACCTCATTATCTCACATTTTTGGTTTTATTTCAATGCTTTTGCTGGGTTCTGCTATATCCATGACAACTTCTCTTGTCTTAATTAATGTGTTTGATTGCGTTAGCTTTTCAGGCAAGCCGGCTATAAAAGAAATCAGCTATTTTAAAAGTTAATCAGCAAAAGAACATGTAAATGTTGGGAAATAATGCTGAGGATTTTATATGGTGTGAAACTGTATATTGCAAACAAACAAAGGGAGAATTATAGGCTATATGGGGAGTGGAGAGCACTCTGTCACTGTTTCTTTAGGATCCATAGTGAATGGATAGGCTTCATTGTCAGTGATGTCACTGCTCTCTAGTGAATGGATAGGCTTCATTGTCAGTGATGTCACTGCTCTCTAGTGAATGGATAGGCTTCATTGTCAGTGATGTCACTGCTCTCTAGTGAATGGATAGGCTTCATTGTCAGTGATGTCACCAGTCTCTAGTGAATGGATAGGCTGCATTCTCAGGGATGTCATCACTCTCTAGTAAATGGATAGGCTGCTTTCTCAGTGATGTCACCGCTCTCTAGTGAATGGATAGATTACATTCTCAGGGATGTCACCAGTCTCTAGTGAATGGATAGGCTGCATTCTCAGTGATGTCACTTGTCTCTAGTGAATGGATAGGCTGTATTCTCAGTGATGTCATCACTCTATAGTAAATGGATAGGCTGCATTCTCAGTGACGTCGCCGCTCTCTAGTAAATGGATAAGCTGCTTTCTCAGTGATGTCACCGCTCTCTAGTGGATGGATAGGCTGCATTCTCTGTGATGTCACCGCTCTCTAGTGAATGGATAGGCTGCATTCTCAGTGATGTCACTTGTCTCTAGTGAATGGATAGGCTGTATTCTCAGTGATGTCATCACTCTCTAGTAAATGGATAGGCTGCATTCTCAGTGACGTCGCCGCTCTCTAGTCAATGGATAGGCTGCATTCTCAGTGATGTCACCGCTCTCTAGTCAATGGATAGGCTGCATTCTCAGTGATGTCACCAGTCTCTAGTGAATGGATAGGCTGCATTCTCAGTGATGTCACCGGTGTCTAGTGAATGGATAGGCTGCATTCTCAGTGGTGTCACCAGTCTCTAGTGAATGGATAGGCTGAATTCTCAGTGATTTCACCGGTCTCTAGTGAATGGATAGGCTGCATTCTCAGTGATGTCACCAGTCTCTAGTGAATGGATAGGCTGAATTCTCAGTGATTTCACCGGTCTCTAGTGAATGGATAGGCTGCATTCTCAGTGATGTCACCGCTCTCTAGTGTATGGATAGGCTGCATTCTCAGTGATGTCACCGCTCTCTAGTCAATGGATAGGCTGCATTCTCAGTGATGTCACCGCTCTCTAGTCAATGGATAGGCTGCATTCTCAGTGATTTCACTGGTCTCTAGTGAATGGATAGGCTGCATTCTCAGTGATGTCACCGGTGTCTAGTGAATGGATAGGCTGCATTCTCAGTGATGTCACCGCTCTCTAGTCAATGGATAGGCTGCATTCTCAGTGATTTCACCGGTCTCTAGTGAATGGATAGGCTGCATTCTCAGTGATGTCACCGGTGTCTAGTGAATGGATAGGCTGCATTCTCAGTGGTGTCATCGCTCTCGAGTGAATGGATAGGCTGCATTCTCAGTGATTTCACCGGTCTCTAGTGAATGGATAGGCTGCATTCTCAGTGGTGTCACCGCTCTCTAGTGAATGGATAGGCTGCATTCTCAGTGATGTCACCGCTCTCTAGTCAATGGATAGGCTGCATTCTCAGTGATGTCACCGCTCTCTAGTCAATGGATAGGCTGCATTCTCAGTGATTTCACTGGTCTCTAGTGAATGGATAGGCTGCATTCTCAGTGATGTCACCGGTGTCTAGTGAATGGATAGGCTGCATTCTCAGTGATGTCACCGCTCTCTAGTCAATGGATAGGCTGCATTCTCAGTGATGTCACCAGTCTCTAGTGAATGGATAGGCTGCATTCTCAGTGATGTCACCGGTGTCTAGTGAATGGATAGGCTGCATTCTCAGTGGTGTCATCGCTCTGGAGTGAATGGATAGGCTGCATTCTCAGTGATTTCACCGGTCTCTAGTGAATGGATAGGCTGCATTCTCAGTGGTGTCACCGCTCTCTAGTGAATGGATAGGCTGCATTCTCAGTGATGTCACCGCTCTCTAGTCAATGGATAGGCTGCATTCTCAGTGATGTCACCGCTCTCTAGTCAATGGATAGGCTGCATTCTCAGTGATGTCACCGCTCTCTAGTCAATGGATAGGCTGCATTCTCAGTGATGTCACCGCTCTCTAGTCAATGGATAGGCTGCATTCTCAGTGATGTCACCGCTCTCTAGTCAATGGATAGGCTGCATTCTCAGTGATGTGTTTTTTTTAAACCCAGTAATTCTTTTATAGTACGTTTCATTTAAATTCTTTCAATATATCCTTGTCTTTCCATTGTTATGTACATTGCGTAGCAGACTAGAAGTCATTTTCATTCAGATAGAACAGGTGAATCGACACATTTTAGTCTAATTGATTATCCCTTCCAGAAGATGTTTTCCTAACAAGGCTGCCTGCAATCCAAGCTGTCTCCATCATGGTGGGTGGGATGTCTCTCTGCCAGGCTTTTATCTTCTGCGAGATTCACAATTCACTCCCACTCACCCAAACAGCGGAGGAAACTGGTGGTTAAATATGGATGCCGGATATAAAGAGGCTCTGCAAATGGACAGGATAGAATTTCATGTTACAACCTTGTGCGGAATCTCACATACTGATTACAGGCTTGTAAACAAAAGATGATTGAGCGTGTCTGGGTGTCGCAAAGTGGTATTTAGCTTTTGCACCCCGGACAGACCTGATGGAAGTTGCTTTTCAGTCATTCATTATTATGTGTGCAGAGTGCCGAGGTCTTCAATGTCATTACAAATTTGCAATTTTTCTTGTCTTCTCTAATGCTGGAATATGTCGTAATGTGGGCAAACCGCCATCGCTTGTGGTGGCTGAACTGCATTTGTACACTGTATTTTTGAATGGAATTATGGTTATGTGCGCTTAACCTGTTGCCACCTGAGCAAACATATATGAGATGGCAAAAGGCTGGGCTCTAACTCCCACATGCTGCACGTCATTGGACGACCAAGAGTGTGTGCTCTCGGGCCCCACTAAGCCAGTCTCAGTGGTCACATGACTGGTGATCCTTCCCAACTGGAAGGGGTTAACCACACAGCCCAATTCTGTTTTGTTTTTTTTACATTGATAATTAAACTTAATTCAGAGCTGTTCTTCAATGTAATTTGCATTCATGGGAGCTTTTGTTGGAAGCTCAATAACATCCAATTTTTTTGAAACTTAAAAATGATCCCTTGCAGTAAGGCTCCTCCTGAAATGCAAGCTTTATCTGCTCATTTAGTCTAGGAGAGAGTCTTTGCACTTTAAAGTGTTACTAAACCCCGGACCCTGCATTCATTATATCTGGTTTCCCCGGACCCTGCATTCACTATATCTGGTCTCCCCGAACTCTGCATTCACTATATCTGCTCTCCCCGGACCCTGCATTCACTATATCTGGTCTCCCCGGACCCTGCATTCACTATATCTGGTCTCTCTGGACCCTGCATTCACTATATCTGGTCTCCCCGGACCCTGCATTCAGTATATCCAGTCTCCCCAGACCTTGCATTCACTATATCTGATCTCTCCGGACCCTGCATTCAGTATATCCAGTCTCCCCAGACCTTGCATTCACTATATCTGGTCTCCCCGGACCCTGCATTCACTATATCTGGTCTCTCTGGACCCTGCATTCACTATATCTGGTCTCCCCGGACCCTGCATTCAGTATATCCAGTCTCCCCAGACCTTGCATTCACTATATCTGATCTCCCCGGACCCTGCATTCAGTATATCCAGTCTCCCCAGACCCTGCATTCACTATATCTGGTCTCCCCGGACCCTGCATTCGCTATATCCGGTCTCCCTGGACCCTGCATTCAGTATATCCAGTCTCCTCGGACCCTGCATTCTCTATATCCGGTCTCCCCGGACCCTGCATTCAGTATATCCAGTCTCCCCGGACCCTGCATTCACTATATCTGGTCTCCCCGGACCCTGCATTCGCTATATCCGGTCTCCCGGACCCTGCATCCACTATATCTGGTCTCCCCGGACCCTGCATTCGCTATATCCGGTCTCCCGGACCCTGCATTCAGTATATCTGGTCTCCCCGGACCCTGCATTTGCTATATCCAGTCTCTCCGGACCCTGAATTTACTATATCCGGTCTCCAACAGTACACACAACATGGACATGCAATTATTTTAGTAAATATAAACTGCTAAATACCTTTTCTCATCAGCAGTATATAGAAGTCTTGTGACTTCTATCAGTCTCCAGCAGAGCACTGGTTAAAGCTTGTAGGAGGAGTTTTCATTCTCCCCTGATTGTCCTATGAGACTGCAGGACCCCTGACCCTCTGGACAGTGCTGATTAGTCCACGCACGCTCCCAAGATAAAAAAAAACCTCTCTAGCAATGCACACTAAACTGAGTATGTGCAGCTTGCCTCCAAGGCTCTGTTCTATCAGCAGATGGATTGGGGACAGTAGCAGGGGAGGATCAGAGAAGACAGGATCAAACATCCTTTTTACACAATACAGAGAATTAACTCCTTAGGTTCCACAGCAAATATAACAAGCACGCTTTACTGTATATACAGATGGATTGTACTGTTGTGGGTTTAGTAACACTTTAACTTACCTGATACTCCCCAGGCAGACAGCGCTTCCTCATGCTCCAGTGGTGGACTGTCCATCACTGCCATCATGTCCAGTGCAGGGTTTGGTCCCTGGATTGGTCTTGATGACATCAGGACTGCTGAAGTGTCATGGAGAAGACACTACGGGGGCCAGTCTAGCAGCACAAAGGAGCAAAGGTTTGAGTAAGTATAGCTTCTTTTTTATGACCCTAGACGTAAATGAGCAATCAGCCCTTGCAGTGCAGGTACAGGGGTCATTTTTACATTTTTCTGAATTGTGATGAGTTATGTATCTGCAGACTGGAAGAGTTAATCATTTATTTAGTCTAGGGGAGAATTTGTGCACTTTCACTTACCTGATCTTCCACTCCCCTGGCAGACAGTGCACCCCCATGCGCTCTGGTGGTGGACTGTTCTTTGGCGTCATCATGTAAAGTGCCAGTCTACCAGCTCAAAAGACCAAGTAGATCTTCTTTTCTAGGCCCCCAATCAACCCTGGCAGTGCAGGTACAGGGGTCTTTTTTCCAGAGTTGGACTTTAAGCTGGAGTGAATTTTGGCCAGTTCCTAAGAACTGGGTGTCAGCACCCTCTCTGATCGATGTCCTTTCCAATGAAAAAACCAAGGGCCGGGGTGGAAAATTGTCACATAAGCAGCTCCCACATTCAGTCTGGATGTTAGAACCTGTTGGATTTCTGGTGTATGGGCAGGTTTTGCCTTTAACCCCTTCCTGCTGTGTATGGTCATGGGGGTCATGCTAAAGGATACTTAGAAATATGCCCTATATAAGAGATTTTTGACATTTGGCTACAATTAATGGGCTTTGTGTAAATCAGAGGGGGGGGGGGCTAACTACAGGGAAGGGGCGGACTGACAACTCATGGGGCCCCCGGGCAAGAGGGGATCATAGGGCCCCCTGTCCTTGCCCATCTCAAAAAAGCCTATGAAAAAGGTACCAGGGGCATCTCATGGGGCCCCCTATTGACCCCAGGACCTCAGCTTCCCTTTTAAAAAATTCTAAATGCCCAGGAGGGCAAAAAGGATCAGTGGTCATGTGACCACTGTGATTAACTGTCACAGTAGTCACATGATCAGGAGCTGGTCCCGATCAGAATGTGGACTGAGGGCAGTCCTTGACAGTGTGCTCCCCATGCTAGGAGTGCACAATGAGCACATTCTTAGCACAGAAACATTGTCCTTTGAGATGTGTGGCATGTGGGCATTAAAGCCCACCCTTTTGCCACTGCACATATATGTTACACAGGTGGCAACTGGTTACGATCAATGACAACAGGGCAATTGCTGGGGGGACTCCATCCAAATGTTGCTATGGGGCCCTATAGCCTGTAGCAGGGGAGGACTGACCATTTGGAAACTTGGGCACTGCCTGAGGGCCCGGGGTCAATAGGGGGCCCCATGAGATGCCCCTGGTACCTTTTTCATAGGCTTTTTTGAGTGAAGGACACAGGGGCCCCATGATCCCCTCTTGCCCGGGGGCCCCATGAGTTGTCAGTCCGCCCCTGGCCTGTAGTTAGTCACCCCCCTGATTTACACAAAGCCCATTAATTGTAGCCAAATGTCAAAAATCTCTTCTATAGGGCAGATTTTTAAGTATCCTTTAGCATGACCCCCATGACCATTCAAGCAGCTTTCTATTATGCCGGCCGCAATATCCAGTTATGATGACAAGCAAAATGTGACAGCCACAGCATGAAAAAGAGGAGAAAAGGCATAGCTGAAAGTGACATATCTAATAAAAGCAGGGCTGGCGTTAACAATTAACAGGCCGCTAATTACTCACTCACCTGGCTGTTTGATTGATGTCTTAAAATAAAGACTTTCCTGTATATGTTTTTCTATCTGTCGCCTAATTGGAAGGCAATTATCGTCGGCATAAAGAACCTAGGGGACATCCTGGGTGTCAGAACTTCTCACATTGAAGAAAATGCCGCCGTTTATTGAACAAGACATGGAGGCTGCGAAGCGTTTTGTCGCCTAGCTGAATGTAAATGGAAGTCAGGGGCAAATTAGAAGAGATTAATCTAAATAATTAGCACTCTCCATTTTTATTGAGCCTCGGTCATACAAAACAGCAAGGCGGCTTATATATTGTAGAGGTCTGTCTGCGTGTGCAGAAAATCAGGGGCATTCAATGGAAATGTACAGCTATGCTGGAATTCTTGGAAAGATACAAGTCGCAAACATAATGAGGGGCTTAGGATAGGACTGGGCTAATAAAGCATGGCAATTGGGCATGGGGCACGATCTAATGGCTGTGTGGGAGTTTTTTGTGTATAAGGATTGCAAACGTATCAGGGGTGGACTGACAACTCATGGGGCCCCCGGGCAATAGGGGATCATGGGGCCTGTTAGGGATCCGGTATGACCAGAAATGTGTGGACTGACACAGGGAAGTAGCAGGCTTCAAGAACACAGGTGTAGTCAGGCTGGAGAGGTGGAATGGTCAGGCAGGCCGTAAGGTACTGTCAGGTGCCACCTGGCAGTGTCTCTAGCAGCCCACAGCACGGATTTCCGCAGGGCGCGGGGTCTAAGTACCAGCCTGCTATTCACCAGGGCCCCTGATGGTGGGGATGGACTTGGTGCAGACTGGAACAAGGTCGCGACCCCTGAGTGCATCCGGCTGTGGTAGAGAGTACTGGCAGGGGAGTGCAGGAACGGAGTCTGATGGGAAGAGGCAGGCAGACTTACCAAAGGTGATCCGTGCGGGATGGATGGATCGTCGGGTGAAGTAAGCGTAGTCAGACAGGCCGGGTCGGTATCGTGTGGGCAGCGTGGTACAGGAGGAGCAAGCAGAGAATGGTTGGGGTCACAAGCCAGGTTCAGCAGGTAGCGGGCAGCATGGTACCGAGGATCAGGCAGAAGGATGGTCAGGCAAGCCAGGGGTTCAACAGGGGATGGTCAGAAGAGGTCAGGATCAAAGCAGGGTCAGCAACAAGGCAGGAACACAGGATACCAGGTACAGGGGCTCATGGGAAACATACACTAAGGCCCAGATCACAGGCTTGGTCATTCCTTATATGCACCTCCTGCAATCAGCCTCAGGTGTTTTGGCTGATTGCAGGAATGAGCCTCTGGTTGCTGAGAGCACCCGCTGGCCAGCCCTGGTACTGCAACCCACAAGGCAGGTGAGTCCCACCACTATTGTCGAGTCCATTCCTGACAGGGCCCCTGTGTCCTTGCCCATACTCAAAGCACACTCAAAAAAGCCTATAAAAAGGTCCTGGGGCATTTCATGGGACCCCCTACTGACCCCGGGCCCTAGGGCAGTGCCCGAGTGCTCGAATGATCAGTCCGCCCCTGATACATATCCACTTTTATAAAACACAAGCGTTCATATGTCAAATCTATGGAGCTTCTGAAGGATTCCTTCGAGCTCCAACCTCTCAAAGGCAGCATAACCCAATGTACCTGAATTACTTCATCCTCTGTCTTATAATTACGATAAAAAAAAAAAAAACAGTTTTCATAGGAATTCTTTGGTCCAAAAATGCCTGGATTTGATGGTAATGGGTTAAACTGCCCATGTGCATGTAGTCCAAGTGGGCTAATAGAAGGGAAGGAACTGAAGATGGGCGCCATGATGGTACTGCAGATGGTAAAGGTGATTCTGCAGGAGGCTGGATGGTAGTACTGAGTCTACAGTATTACAAACTCTAAATGATCCAATCACCCTCCTTGCGCTATACAGATATACAGCTATGCAAAACAATATGAAAGGCTGTATCATAGAGGTATCGTATTGGAAGTATTATCTCTGACTGTGTCAATATGTTTATCAAAAGACCCTTCAAAGTTCCTCATAGCCCAGCAAAGTCTCAACCAGGGGCTGACTGACCATTTGGAAACTCGGCACTGCCCGAGGGCTTGGGGTCAGTAGGGGGCCCCATGAGATGCCCCTGGTACCTTTTTTCATAGGCTTTTTTGAGTTTGGGCAAAGACACAGGGGCCCCATGATCCCCTATTGCCCGGGGGCCCCATGAGTTGTCAGTCCACCCCTGGTCTCAAGAGAGTAGGAATAAGTTGAGTCTTGTTCTAATCTATAAGCCGCACTTCTACTCTAAATGAGAGATTTAAACACATATATTATCTAAAAGTATGTTAGATATACTTGTTCATTTTTTTTTAATCTTGTGTGTATTTTATTTTGTCTGTCTTGTGTGGCAACAGGCTGAAATCCATAGTTGTAGGCCTTATGTAATTACATATGACAGCAGTTCACAACACAGATCAATGCTCATCAACAACAGGACAACAACTGGAGCGCTAATTGACTGGATTATGCAACGCTGATCCAGAGAGCGTAAATGGGACAATTGGAGCTGTTGGAACATGACAGAGATCAGGTGTACGCAGCGTTCTGTGCGCTGGATGTCTGGAGGATTTTATGCTTCAACCTACCTGGAGGATTGTGTCATGTTTTCCTTTAACACTTTCCCCATGAAATAAAAAATGGAGGATAAATTATGTTCCATATATAACATACATGCAATGGAATATATTAGTAGGAAACAAAAATGCAAGTCTCCTCCCCCCCCCTCTCTCTCTCTCTCTCTCTCTCTCTCTCTCCCCCCTCCTTTTTCTCTCCTCTCTCTCTCCCCTCCTTTTTCTCCCCTCTCCCTCTCCTCTCCCCCCTCCTTTTTCTCTCCTGTTCTCTCTCCCTCTCCTCTCTCTCCCCTCCTTTTTCTCTCCTCTCTCTCTCCCCTCCTTTTTCTCTCCTCTCTCTCTCCCCTCCTTTTTCTCTCCTCTCCCTCTCCTCTTCTCCTCTCCTTTCCCCCCTCCTTTTTCTCTCCTCTCCCTCTCCTCTTCTCTTCTCCTCTCTCCCCTCCTTTTTCTCTCCTGTTCTCTCTCCCTCTCCTCTCTCTCTCTCCTCCTTTTTCTCTCCTCTCCTTTCCCCTTCTCCCTCTCCCTTTCCCCTTCTCTTCCTTTCCTCTTCTCTTCCTTTCCTTGTCCTCTCCTCTTCTTCTTCACTCCTCTCTCCTCTCCTCTATGAAAATTCAAATAGGCTGTATTAGCAGGGCCAAATATACTTTAACATTTCAAACATTAATATGGGTTGGTGGGAGTAGCAGCATTGAACTTTGGGATGTTATTAAGAATAAGGGATAAGTCCATAAATAATATTTGGGTAAGTGAATGTAAAATAGTGGAGAGTGCAGATAAGGGATATGTAGGTTTACGAATTTTCATTTCTCCCTCTCTCTCACTTTTCCCCCTATTTTTTTAATCTCTCTCCTTTTTTCTTCCCCTCTTCTCTCTCTTTCTCTAGTTTTCTCTCTATCTCAGTGTCCTTCCTCTTTCTTTCTTTCTTTCTTTCTTTCTCTCTCTCTCTCTTGCAAATTGCTTCCCATACCAGTTAACCACTATCTTCGCTGTCAGATTTAGGACTCCCAACCAGGGGCGGACTGACAAATCAAGGGGCCCCCGGGGCAATAGGGGATCATGGGGCCCCTGTGTCCTTGCCCAAACTCAAAAAAGCCTATGAAAAAGGTACCAGGGGAATTTCATGGGGCCCCCTACTGACCCCGGGCCCTCGGGCAGTGCCCGAGTTTCCAAATGGTCAGTCCGCCCCTGCTCCCAACTAAGGTTCAGTTCACACCTGATCGGTTAGAAGTGCATTTCCCAAAGTTCAACACTCAACAACAAAATTCATATTGTATTGTATGGGCCAACCATGTCACTTGAAACTCCAAAAAGTACATGAGGTCTTTCGGTTGGAGTTGCATGTTTTTGGTCCTTACAGACTTTAGCAGGAGCAGCTGAGAAACTCTAGGTGCCAAATAACAGGCCAACTCTCCCTGAGCCTAATTTGCCAGTGACAGCATACCAGGCAAGCACCACAATATCTCCCAAGACTACAGCAGGCCTTGAACATTAACACTCCCAGAATACACTTAAACCTTCACCAGTGGAAAATCCAAGTAAAACCTACCATTAGCTCTATTCTCATGATTAATCAACACTGTTTATTAATCAACTATTGGTGTTCCTTAACCCCTTTCTCTCCAGCCTCAGCATCCCTTTAACAGGGTCTTTAGGACTGAGGGGCGGGAATGACTTCCTGGTCTTTGGTCTGGTGATTGGCTGTCACAGAGGCCACATTTATTGGAACCCAGTCCCACAGCGTGTACACTGCTTTCTGTGTGCCAGATGTCTGGAGAATTTTATGCTTCAGCCTACCTGGAGGATTGTGTCATGTTTTCCTTTAACACTTTCCCCATGAAATAAAAAATGGAGGATAAATTATCTTCCATATATAACATACATACAATGGAATATATTAGTAGGAAACAAAAATGCAAGTCTCACCTCCTCTCCTCTCTCTCTCTCCCCTCCTTTTTCTCTCCTCTCTCTCTCTCCTCCTTTTTCTCTCCTCTCTCTCCCCCCTCCATTTTCTCTCCCCTCTCTCTCCCCTCCTTTTTCTCTCCTCTCTCTCTCTCCTATCTTTTCTCTCCTCTCTCTCTCCCTGTCTCTCCCCTCATTTTTCTCTCTCTCTCCCCTCCTGTTTCTCTCCTCTCTCCCCTCCTTTCTCTCTCCTTTCCTCTCTCTCTCTCTCTCCCCCCCCCCTCCCTTTTCACTCCTCTCCCTCTCCTCTTTTCCTCTCCTCTCTCCCCTCCCTTTTCTCTCCTCTTCTTCCCTCTCCTCTCTCTCCCCCCTCCTTTT
Source organism: Staurois parvus (assembly GCF_062004578.1). Taxonomy (NCBI): domain Eukaryota; kingdom Metazoa; phylum Chordata; class Amphibia; order Anura; family Ranidae; genus Staurois; species Staurois parvus. The sequence continues at coordinate 5,917,851 of NW_028317891.1, forward strand.
TCTCTCCTCTCCTTCTCCCTCTCCCTTTCCGCTTCCTCTTCCTTTTCTCTTTCTTCCTTTCCTTATCCAGGGTCTTTAGGACTGAGGGGCGGGAAGGACTTCCTGGTCTTTGATTGACTGTCACAGTGGCCACATTTATTGGAACCCAGTCCCGCTGGCTCCCGATCATCACTAGAGACTGGGAGCTGGTTACTATGCTGGGAGCATACAGTGAGGTGGCTCTCAGCACAGAAACCTTGGCCACCCATGAACACATTTGTGCGGCATGTGGCATTATCTGCTGCTGCATGCATGCATTACATGGGTAGCAAGAGGTTTAAGTATGTGTGGGCAGGTGTTGTTCAACCTCCTGCACAGGTGGCATTGTACCGCATCTGCTATGAAGAGAGAATGGAGGAGAACAGGATCTCTTGTCCCCTGAGACCTCGTTTCTTCTGCCTCTTGGATGTCTTTTTCATCACACCGCCTACTGTTGGGTATTACTAACTTGTTAACGTGTCTTCTACAGTACTGAGACTACAAGTCCTTCTGTAAGGTACTGCCATATTAGGTTCGACTGTGATATTCAGGCCCTGTTGCCAACTTTGAGCTAATACATTGAACTACATTCCTTGGCCTTCATGTTCATTTACTCCACTTTGGGTACCAAACATCTGGGCCCGCTTACTGTACATGCTCATGACAAGGTAGTCAGCTGACACTATGTATATAAGTCTGAGAAATGACTCCTCCACTATGGGACGGCTTCATCAGAGGTTTCAATTAGATAACAGGAGTCAATATGCAGGGTGCTACTGCTGTGCTTTCCCTTTGAATAATCCGTAGTGCTAGTAGTAGTGTAGTGCCCTGCAGGCCAGAGTACTTGGTGTCATTCTGGACTCCAACCTATCCTTCCAGCCCCAAGTCCAATCTTTAACAAACTCGTGCAGACTCCACCTCCGCAACATCGCCAAAATCCGCACGTTCCTAACCCCAGAAACCACTAAACAGCTCATCCACTCCCTCATCATATCACGACTCGACTACTGCAACTCCCTCCTCACTGGCCTGCCTCGCCGCTGGCTATCCCCGCTTCAGTCCATCCTGAATACGGCTGCCAGACTCATTCACCTTTCCAACCGCTCCATCTCCGCCACCCCCCTCTGCCAATCCCTCCACTGGCTTCCGATTGCACAACGGATCAAATTCAAAATCCTAACACTGACGTACAAAGCCGTCCACCATACTGCCCCGAACTACATCACTGACCTAATATCCAAGTACCACCCAACACGCACACTCCGCTCCTCACAAGACCTCCTTCTCTCTAGTTCTCTGGTCTCCTCCTCCCATGCCCGCCTCCAGGACGTCTCCAGGGAGTCACCCATCCTCTGGAACTCCATACCCTAACCCATCAGATTATCACCTACTCTCTTCTCCTTTAGGCGCACCCTGAAAATCCATCTCTTCAGGGAAGCCTACCCCACCCCCTGCTAACTTGACCGACCTCCTCCACTCTTCCTACCACTCCATCCCCCACAGCTATCTCCTCCTGTGCCACCATCCCCTCCCTCCTAGATTGTAAGCTCCAAAGAGCAGGGCCCTCGATCCCCTCATGTTTTGCATTGTATTGGTATTGTTCTGTCACATGTTCTGTCCCCCTTTGTAATGTACAGCGCTGAGCGAACTATTGGCGCTTTATAAATACTGTATAATAATAATAATAGTGCTCTGGAACTCCTTTGTTGTGTGTTAAATATTCATATGCAAAAAAAAAGATTCCATATACAGGGAAAAAAAGAAATATACAGATATAAAACATCAGTTGAAGGACTATAATTGACTCTAAACCACTAAAATTTCCCTTCAAATGTCTTTGAATTGTGGGAGATGGATAAAGCTGTAGGGACATCCATGGACATGTGAGATTGACATACAAACTCCATGCAAGTTGTGTCCTTGATAATAGTAGACCACAATATTCTATGCACTAAACAGATTATATATTCTACATTGTGCAGCTCTGCCTTCAGAGCAACTGTAGAGTCACAATTGGCTTTGATGATATGTTAAATGCTGTTGACTCTGATGGTTGAGACTATGCACTTTAAGCCTTGTTTTTTCATGCATAAACAACATATTTCTGGAATTATGTACTGCTCAGCATATTCTCCATCCCTTTTCCTCTTCTGCTTGCATCCCCGGGGTGTGTGTTTGGCAAGCTGTAGTCCAAACTATTATTATTTTTCTTTCCCACTGGCGGCCCCCAACGCTTGCTTGACTTCCCGCGCTAGGGCTCTATATAAAGACGCATTGATTTTCTTTCTGTGTCATGCTTCACTCTCCGGCAGAGCTGTCAAGTTATTGTATATAAAAAATAAACTCAAGCCAAGCTAGCTTCATTTTAAAGCTGCAATGCGTACTGGAGAGCCAAGCACAAGGGAAATTTCGAGCCCTATGTCTGAGGTCTTGTTTAGCCACTATAGAGTCACCAGGAAAATTTAAGGTTCAAAGTGACCTGACAAGAGACAGCACAATCAATTACGAGAAGAATAAAAATGTTTTATTTCAGGATTCTGCTCCGTGTTATCATTAGCTTGGAAAGTGTCGGAAAAACAGTGAACTTATTGATCTGAGAGCCGCATCTCTGACAAACCTAAACTGTATATCAAGGCAAAATATTTTATTTTCCAGTTTTGGTGTGAGCGAGAAAAGATTAAAACTTCTAAAAGATTTCACTGCTATCTAGAGCTCCATTAGAGAGATTTACCCTCATCTCATGTCCTGCCGACAACAGTTTCACCAGACAGGAAGTGAGTAAAATCTGCAACAGGGGTAAAGACAAAATTGTAATTTGTAAGAAGCAGTAGGGGCATCACACCAATCATTAAACATTGTTTTATTAGATAATCAATAGAATAAGAGACATAACTCATTTCTGTGGTTCAGCCAATACTCCAGTAGAGCTCCATGGTTCAAAATCTACTGGTGGTAGGATCTGATTTTATACATACTACTATTATTAGGAGCCAATTAAGTCCAGACATTTTTAAAGAAGAATTCCAGGTATACATATTTTTACATAATGACCAATGTAGCTATGTATATACAATACCTGTGGTATCCCTCCAAAACAGCCATTCTCAACTAGGATTCTGTGATACTGTAGGGTTCCTCCAGGCTTGGTTAGGCATTCCTTAAACTGTGGCTATCTGATCCCCCATCTGATGGTCCCTGCATTGTTCCAGGTCCAATGCCAATTGACAGAGACAGCAGAATGACTGCAAGAGTGCCATTTTGGCCACCCCTGTAATGTTGGTGTTCTTCTCACTTACCATCGCCAATGTAAGGGGCATTTTCCCAATGGCCCCAATGGACTAATCTTATTGTCAGGAGAGTCAAGTGATCCTAATCACAGCTGCTGGTCTCATTCCAGCATCCTGGTTTTGGCTATGATGCATCCCTTTCTGTCTGTCTGTCTGTCCACCTTTAAGGTGATTGATCTGACTGGAGACCAAACCTGATTTAAGCCATCCAAGTCTGTAGTCTCATACTTGTGATATTGAATTTGTAACATGTGCTGCGTCTGTCCTGCTGTTTGGATTCCCCTGTTGATGACCTTGGATCAGATATTGAATATTCTCTTGTCTACGGACCTGACTATGACTTTCCTGAACCTTGCCTGCCTTGTACCTGGACTGTCATTGAACCACTCTGTCTGCCAATCACAAGTACCTGTTTGCTGTGCTCAGTTTACACCCGCCCCAGCATGGTAGCCAGGCACATTAGCATTGTGTATGAGTCCTGGGGGCAACTGAGTACCAGTAGGCCTGCTTGCCCTATGGGAAAGGGGGCAGCTATAAGTGAAGAACACAGAAACCAGCTATAGGCCCTGACCACCTGCGTTAGGTGTCAGCTTAACACATACCAGGGGTTCCCCTGAGTTGAGAAAGGCTGCTATAGAAGCTGGAAATCATTGTTGTAGACACTGTTAGTCCAGTGATCTCCACTAGCTTCCAAGTTCCATGCTGATGGGCTGTCCTGCTATGTTGTGAACACAGGAGGTCAGCCTCTTGGCACAAGTGCCATTCAAAGAATGCTTTGCATTTTCTCAATGAATGCAAAGCATTTTCTGATTGGGGCATAGTAGTGAGCATGATGTTACTGTCCCACCTTTCCACCTCATCCAATCAGAGGTTGCTTTGCATTTATTGAGAACATGAGAAGCAATCACTGAATGGCACCGGTGTCCAGCATGGGACCTCTGATGTTCATAATGCAGCAGGGCAGCAGCTCACCACAGTATCCGGAAGCTAGTGGAGATCACTGGAATAGAGGTGTCCACTAGACTGATTTACATCTTCTTGAGGGATCCCCCATGTAAGGTATATACAATGAGAATTAAACCATGTAAAAGTATCCATACCTAGAATCAAGGTCGCCAACCATCTGTACATTTACGGACAGTTTGTAAATTTTGTCCTATTTACAAGCTGTCCCTAAATGTCTGTTATGGATGGCGGCTGTCCGTACAAAAATGGACTGTGGCCAATTATGGAACTGGGCATGTGCCATTCCCAAGCCACCCAGGATCGGATGTGTGGTGACTTCATGGCGCCGCTCGATGCCTTTTATGAATCACAGGAACATCAGCAGCCAGGAGGACTGGAGGGGGAGGTGGGAGAGCCACCTGCCGGGGCTCTGGGAGTTGAGTTGTATGTGTGGATCATGATAGTTCTCTTCTCTCTTTGTAGCCTCCCCACTTTTCCTGTCCCCAGTGTTGGTCTCCTCTCTCTTGTTACTGTCTTATTTCCCCATCTCCTGTCCTCCTTGCCTGTCTTCTGCACCCGCCTCATGCCCTCCTCGCCTGTCCCCTGCGGCCTCCTCACTTGTCCTTCTCTCTGCAGGTGATGAAAGGTTCAGTAGCAGCATTCCAGCCAGGAGAAGATTCAACATTGGATCCCCTAGCAGCCCCCTGTTATCCGAGAGCACAAAATTGCACCTCTACAGCATCTGGAAGCAAATACTGAGGTATGGGCATCTTCTACTGTGTGGTGGCACCATTTCCTCCTCATAGAGCAATAGGCATATGCTATGCTGGTGCAAAGAGCAACCAATCAGATTTATTTTTTTTTGGAGTCAGACTTGTAAGAAGTAAATTCTGATTGGTTGCCTCAAGTTGCAACAGACTGCACTATTACATAGTGAAAAAGCTGGGTATTCACCGAGTCCTCAGGATTTTTATATTTTCCCTAGAGGAAAAAAGTCAAATTTCTGAGGTCATCCTGCCAGTTGGCAGTGCTATCCTTAAAACAGCCTCCATCTTTAAAAAAGGTTGTCATGGGAACTCTGATGTAAAGGAGAATGCTGTGGACTCTGATGTAAGGGGGGCTCTGGTGACCAGAAACCACCTTACTTCAGAGTTCCTCTTTACACCAGAGTATGCAGCATTCCCCATTAAATTATTCCACTTCACATCAGAGTTCCCTGTTACATCAGTGTCTACAGAGTTCCCCCTTGCACTGTAAGGGGAAATCCTGCAGACTCTGATGTAACAGGGAACTCTGTGGACTCTTGTAAGGGGGAAGGAGGGGGGCTCTGGTGACCAGAGACCCCCTTACATCAACGTTTTCCTTTACATAAGTGTCCACTGCATCCCCCCCTCCTCACATCAGAGTCCCAAGACCAGTGGCATCCCGAGGCAGGTGCGGGGGGGTGAAGTCCACACCAGGTGACACTGGACCCGCTCCACAAAAATTTAAGTTGTAAAGCAAGCCGACGAACCCCGCAGGATGGATCGGATCTGCGGATTGAGCATAATGGATTGGAGTCCGATCCATTATGCTCAATCCGCCGATCCGATCCATTCTGTGGGGATTGTCGGAGGGGGTGTCACCAAGTGTTACCGCACTGGGTGACACCAACCCTAGGGACGCCTCTGCCCCAGAGTTCTCCTTTACATCAGAGTCCACAGTGTTCCCTTTTACATAAGGGTCTGCAGAGTTCCCTCTTGAACTGTAAAGGGGTTATATCAACCTGACTTTCATGTAAAAGGAGAAATATGTTTGTTGTCTTTTGTTATACCTTAAACACATTGCTTATTGCACTAGCTACATGTTTGTAGCCTAAATATTGATATTTGCACTGTAATTTTTTTTACTTATTTTGAAATGTCTGTAATAAAATGTGGTTCTGTCAGTAAATGTCATGAATTTTGTCAGCAAAAAATTGCCGCTGTCAGTAAATTTTTGGCATCCTGTCAGTAAATTTTACTTCGGAAGGTTGGCAACACTGCCTAGAATTCCTTTTTAAAGATACATAATACATAAGATAGAGAGAAAACAGGTGGCGCATACACCTAGTGCATCATCCAAGGTCTATTGTAGGAATAAAGTAATAAAAACATACTCACAGACGAAGCATGTATCTAAAAAGCATGTTGATGCCTCAACAGCGAGGCTCTTTCTTTCCATACATCAGCATCAGAGGTTGGTCATCAGCTCTGAGGAAAGGGATTTGTCCCCGAAACACGTCAGCCATTTGACCGCACTGACAGTGAGAACACCTTGCCCGCCGTTGTGGCAATTGTCATTTTTCTATGCTTTTTAGATACATGCTTCGCCTGTGAGTATGTTTTTATTATTCTTTCACTCCTACAATAAACCTTGGATAATGCACTAGGTGTGTGCGTCACCTGTTTTCTCTCTATCCAGTGGCTGATTTCCCCGTCTGAGGAGGGCTGCACCCCTGGAACATTTCCTTTGGTTGTCGCTGTCCTGGTGCCCTTGGCTTCCCTTTTGGCTGTGCAAATCCTGAGGCGCTGGAGAGTACATATAATACATAATACATAAGCCTTAATGAAGGGGAAGTGTCTGAACCCTTGAAATGCATTAGATCTTCTCTATCTAAGAAAAAAAACTTATTTTGATCTCTCTGACCATTGGAGCGGCACCTTTATTGCTTCTTACACATTTGGACTTTTATTTTATTTAATTCTTTTGTTAGGTCACTTTTTTCTTTTCTTTTTACAGAGAGAAAGCCCATATAATATAAAAAAAGTTAAATACAAAACACATAATAATTAAAAGGAAAAAAATTAAAAAAAATGAAACCAAGCTACCCTAAATACACCCTCAAAACAAAAAGGAAAAAAAAAAAAGAGAAAAAAGCAAACACAAAAAAAGAACCTAAAAAAGGTAAGAACTTAGCGAGCGCTTACAACAGCAGCTATTGTACCAACAAGGAACCACAAACCTTCTCAATAAGCAATAAAAATAAAAAAGTGCAGCGCTAAAAACAACAAATATATTGATAAAATGTTAAAACATCATAAGATACCTCTATAAGAACTTAAAGTCAGGTGACAACTTAATAACAGGTGATAAATATAGGAGTGACTCTGAAGTATATCAAATAACCATCCAATTGAAATGCAGATATATATATATATATATATTTACATATTATATATATATAATAAGGTGACAAGGTGGTTAAAATTCCAGAGATAAAAAAAAAGAACCTAAACTACCTTAAACACACTTTCAAAAAACTTCAAATAAATCACAATATATGTTGACCCAAATCTAAATCTTCTTCAAGCAAATTTCTCCTAAGCAGCTCATAGAGTAAAAATTAGAGTGTCTTTTTTCACCCCAATTTCGCCAGTTACAACAGCATCTATTGCACCAAAAAGGAATCACAAACCTTCTCAATATGCAATAAACATAAAAAAGTGCAGCGTAAAAACAACGAATATATTGATAAAATGTTAAAACGTCATAAGATACCTCTATAAGAACTTAAAGTCAGGTGACAACTTAATAACAGATGATAAATATAGGAGTGACTCTGAACTATATCAAATAACCGTCCATTTGAAATGCATATATATATATATATATATAGAATAAGGTGACAAGGTGGTTAAAATTCCAGAGATTAAAAAAAAGAAACTACACTACCTTAAACACACTTTCAAGAAACTTCAAATAAATCACAATATATGTTGACCCAAATCTAAATCTTTTTCAAGCAAATTTCTCCTAAGCAGCTCATAGAGTAAAAATTGGTGTCTTTTTTCACCCCAATTTCGCCAGTGGCAAAACTGGTCATTTTGCAGCAAACTGAATTTTGCCAAAATGATTGCCCTACTAATCACATATCAAGTACAATAGCCAACCGCCGCCACTATACTAGAGCCTACACCCTCTAACAACCCCTCAGTACTGGTCCATCCATCTTCCCACTTGTCAGACATCCTTTAACAAATGGCTAATGCATGCATTCCCTGCTGTCTTGGTAATGGCTGAAAAACACATTTCCCAGAAGACAATCCTGACATTGTTTTGGGTTTGTAAGGGATGGTGAATGATAAACAAACCACAGTCAGTAATTGTTACATGATAAATACTAATAAAACAACAACACGAGTGTTTACAACAACACGAGTGTTTGAACTGTAAGCATCTCTCCCATGTCCCCCTCTCCTATTGCTTCTGAGTTTTATATTCTGCCACCCACATAGCTGCTGCTGGAGAGCACGAATGTTAATCAATCGATGAGTAATGATTTAGCGAGATCATCAAGAAGCTGATGAACAGTAAAGGTAAACAGCAAAAGGAATATTCCATGGACCCAACTCTAGTAGACTTAAAGCTTGCTTCCAAGAAAATATAAAAAGACACAAATTATTACAGCTACATATTCATTCATACATTGTTGAACATATGTTTTTTTAAAGACATGTAGCGTAAGCAGGGGCAGACTGACAACTCATGGGTCAATAGGGGATCATGGGGCCCCTGTGTCCTTGCCCAAACTCCAAAAAGCCTATGAAAAAGGTACCAGGGGCATCTCATAGGGCAACCTACTGACCCCGGGCCCTAGGGCAGTGCCCGAGTTTCCAAATGGTCAGTCTGCCCCTGAGCGCAAGTACCTGAACTTGTCCTCTTGAAGCAACTCTACAGCAGAGCTCAGGCTGGAAGAGGAAGAAGAAGCACAAAGAGCCAATTAAGGTTGTTGAAACTTGTGCTAACAAGGAACATATTAGCAGGGCAGAGTGACAGAAAGCTAATCAGTCTTCTGCTACTCTTTTCACTGTCCAGTCGTGGGTTGGGAGGGCTAAGAAGACCTGTAGGGCCCTGTTCACATCTCTCAAATTGGGATCACAGGCAGAATCGCTGCCATTCTGCTTGTGATTTCCAAACTGTGTGACAATCATAGCACAATGCACTGTGTGCATTCGGGTGCCAGTATCCTGATTCCTCTATGTAGATCTTTATATCACTAGAGGGGTCACCAGCAGGAGGAAGGAGGTCATGATTTATCTGTATATATCTTTAAATCCCTAGAGGGATCACCGGCAGGAGGAAGGAGGTCCGGATTTATCTATATAGATCTTTAAATCCCTAGAGGGATCACCAGCAGGAGGAAGGAGATCCTGATTTATCTATATAGATCTTTAAATCCCTAGAGGGATCACCAGCAGGAGGAAGGAGGTCCTGATTCCTCTATGTAGATCTTTATATCACTAGAGGGATCACCGGCAGGAGGAAGGAGGTCCTGATTCCCCTATATAGATCTTTATATCACTAGAGGGGTCACCAGCAGGAGGAAGGAGGTCCTGATTCCTCTATATAGATCTTTATATCACTAGAGGGATCACCAGCAGGAGGAAGAAGGTCCGGATTTACTTATATAGATCTTTATATCACTAGAGGGATCACCAGCAGGAGGAAGAAGGTCCGGATTTACTTATATAGATCTTTATATCACTAGAGGGATCACCAGCAGGAGGAAGGAGATCCTGATTTATCTATATAGATCTTTAAATCCCTAGAGGGATCACCGGCAGGAAGGAAGAGGTCCTGATTCCTCAATGTAGATCTTTAGTTATCACTAGATGGGTCACCAGCAAGAGGAAAGAAATCCTGGTTCCTCATTATAAATCTTTTGTTATCATTGGAGGGGTCACTAGCGGGAAGAAGGAGGTCCTGATTCCTCTATTTAGATCTTTATATCACGAGAGGAGTTAGCAACAAGAGGAAGGAGGTCCTGATTCCTCTTTATAGCTCTTTTGTTATCATTGGAGGGATCATCAGCAGGAGGAAGGAGGTTCTTATTCCCCTACATAGATCTTTAGATATAACTTGAGGGATCACCAACAAGAGGAAGGAGGTCCTGGTTCCTCTTTATTGATCTTTAGTTATCACTAGAGGGGTCAACAGCAGAAAGAATGAAGTACTGATTCCCCTACATTGATCTACCAGCAGGGGAAGGAGGTCCAAATTCCACTATACAGTTATTACTAGGTGGAATCACAAACAGAACAAAGGAGGTCATTATTTCTTTATATAGACCTTTATTTATCACTAGAAGGATCTCCAGCAGGAGGAAGGGGGTCCTGATTCCTGTATATAGATCTTTAGTTATCACCGGAGGGATCACCAGTCATAGGAAGGAGGTCATCATTCCTCTCTATAGATCCAAAGTTATCACTAATGGGATCACCAGGAGGTGGAAGGAGGTCCTGATTCTCCTATATAGATCTTTAGTGAGACCTCATTTAGAATACTGTGTCCAGTTCCAGAGATCTCACTTATAACAAGATATTGATAGGACAGAACAAGTCCAAGGACAGGCAACAAAAATGGTGAGAAGTCTGAGGGATAAAATGTTTCAGAAAAGACTGCAAGTGTCAGGAATGTACTTGCTAATGGTGGTGGGACTCACCTGCCTTGTGGGCTGCAGTAGCAAGGCTGGCCAGTGGGTGCTCTCAGCAGCCAGAATCTCACTCCTGCAATCAAGCCATCACCTGAAGCTGATTGCAGGAGGTGTATTTAAGCAGGACCAGGCCTGTGATCAGTGCCTTGGTGTATGTTTCCCATGAGCCCCTGTACCTTGTATCCTGTGTCCTGTTCCTCTGCCGATCTGATTTGTTGCCGACCCTGCCTGATCCTGACCTCTGCTGACTTCTCCTGCTTGATCCCTGGCTCGTTTGACTACTCTCCTGGACATCCCTAATCTGATCTGAACTCCTGTTACCGACCCCGGCGAGTGACCTGACTACTCTTCTGCCTGCTGCTTAGTACCACGCTGTCCTGCTGTTACCAACCTGGCCCGTCTGACCATGCTAACTACTCTGCCATCCGTCCATCCTGCACGGCTCCAGTCATCCCTGCTCACACCTTCTGCCTCTTCACATCAGGCTTACTACCTGCATATACCTCTGGCAGATCCCTCTACTATGAGCAAGTGTACTCAGGGGCCGTGACCTGGTTCCTGTCTGCTCCAAGTCCATCCCCACCATCAGGGGCCCTGGTGAATAAGCAGACTGGGACTTAGACTCCGCGCCCTGGGGAATCCTGTCCCGAGGACTGCTAGAGGTACCACCAGACGGTCGTTAACAAAACCATATGGCCGGCCTGACCATTCCACCTCTCCAGCCCTGACTACGCCTGTGTTCCTGCACATACTAACATTAGTAGAAGGTTGGTTTGTTTACTGTGCGTTGTATATTTGGGTGGCTAATAATAAGTATATTGTTATTATATCATTCCTGAACCCTGTTACTTCCCTGTGTCAGTCCACACACCTCTGGTCACACCCGGATCCTTGACAGCAAGAACCAGATATGCAAAGTCTTGAGGAAAAAAGGGATAGGGGAGACATAACTGAATTTTGAAACACATGAGAGTGTGAATAAGACTCAGGAGGACAGTATTTTAATGTGAAGCTAAGATCGAGAACATGGGGACATGACCTCAAACTAGCAGGAGGAATGTTCAAAAGTAACCTTAGAAAGTATTACTTTATCAAATGAGTAGTTGATGCTTGTAACAGACTTCTAGCAGAGGTAGTGAATCAAACATATCTATACTCAGACAGAAAGGTTAAAAAAAAGGGGTGATGGATGGCTTGATAGACCTTTTGATGACTTGATGGACCACTTGATGACTTGATGGACCACTTGATGACTTGATGGACCGTATGATGACTTGATGGACCACTTGATGGCTTGATAGACCTTTTGATGACTTGATGGACCACTTGATGACTTGATGGACCACTTGGTCTTTCTTTGCCATCACTCATTTTATGTTTCTAACTCAATGTCATTAAGTTAGGGTTTATATCTACTTTAAATGAAACATTTAGTAATTAGGCTTAGATCTACTTTTGCAGTTCAGGCTGTATAGCCACAGCAAATATTGTATTGAGCTACATCACAGACCTAAATTCTGAAAAACTCTGTGTCCCTGCATCCCTGATGTTGACCTGCATCTAAGCAATCCCTTCCATTGCCTTGTATGTTCTGGGTATCACATTGCACACAGTCAAACACGACTAGCAAGGGAAGGTGTACAAACTCCACTGTAAGCCGAGGAAAATTGCTGCTGACTACTGTGTTGGGCCAAAATAACTTTAATGAGGATATTTTAGCAAACAAATAGGTTCCGAGGTGGTCTGGAAATAGATGGCGTGTAACCGGGAAACCAAGAAACAGTCTATACTTCCAAACCACCCTTCCCGCTGCTGCTTCCAGTTATACAATGTATGATGCTGCCAACCTCAATGTCCTGTGATTGAGGCACAAATTGCACTGTAATTTTCAAGCAGAGAAACCTTCCAGCAAGACTCGCTTTGGAGGACGAAAAAAAGACACAGAGCTATAATTCATTCTGTAGAGAGCAGGATGATCACAAACCTGGCAGAACATTAGAACACCTATTTTTGCTCGTTACCTTTCATTAGGCACATTGTAATTTAATATAACAACCTGTTCACACTGGGGTAAAAAGCTCATACCAAAGAGAAAGCTTTGTGTCACGGTCATCTTCATCTTCATTTTCTAGTTTATAAGCATTCAAATCTATGTTAATACAATCATAAAATCTAAATGTAATGGTTGGTTCACCCAAAAGTTATATTTTTACTGTAGGAATCTGATCAAGGAAGAGCTGCATTATTCACCTTCTATGCAAAGGTGCTCCTTGTAGTACATTTTCTCCACCATTAGATGCTGTCAGTCCAGGCAGTCATGGTGGACCCACAACAAAAGGCACACTGTACAGACTGAGTGGTAGCAAGGGTGGATCACCCACTTCTGCTGGGGGGTGGGGGAGCCGTCAGAAACAGCAGACACAAAACAAGGTATAGTCAAAGACTATGGGCATGATACAAGAGATGGTCCAAGACTATGGGCTTGATACAAGAGATGGTCCAAGTTTATGGGAATGATATAAGAGCAGGTCAGAGACTTTGGGCATGATACAAGAGATGGTCAAAGACTATGGACATGATATAAGAGATGGTCCAAGTTTATGGGAACGATATAAGAGATGGTCAGTGTCAGGACATAGTCTTTTTGCACCCAAGGTGAAAAGGCCAAAGCATGCCCTCCATGGGCCTCTCTCTGCTGAAGCATCCATGGCGGTCACCTCTTCTACCTACCTCTCGACCAAGCTCTGATGGAGTCCAGTCACATATTGCTATTGGCCTGTATACCAAATAAAATAAAAAAAGCCCACTGGGGAGAGACTGATAGGTTTGGGCAGGTGTACAGGCATAGTATAGGGTGATAATTAGGATGCGGAAGGTTTGGCTCTGTTGGCGTTACTATTAGCAAAGCTCCTGAAGGTAATCATTCTTTACACCCCCAGCACAGGAAGTATTGCTCCTCACAAGACCTCCTTCTCTTTAGTTCCCTGATCTCCTCCTCCCATGCCCACCTCCAGGACTTCTCCAGGGTGTCACCCATTCTCTGGAACTCCCTGCCCCAACCCATCAGATTATCACCTACTCTCCTCTCCTTTAGGTGCACCCAGAAAACCCATCTCTTCAGGGAAGCCTACCCTACCCCCTGCTAACTTGACTCTCTATACTGGCCACTTCGCAAATATGAACCAAAGCCTGGGTGCCGGGACTTGAAAAGACTCTGTGTGACCTAAGATGGCTGCCAGGGTCACCTGGATGCAGCATAGCCAGCGGATTGCTGCTTCAGGAGACCATAGAGAAACAAAATTTCCCCTGACTTTCCCTCCAGTTGCTGTACCACTCTGGATGAGTGCCACTTACAGTAGAGAAAATAGACTGCACCTGCCTTCAAGTGCAAATTGTAAAGTGTGTGCTCCGTTTCCGCCACCCCCCTCTGCCAATCCCTCTACTGGCTTCCGATTGCGCAACGGATCAAATTCAAAATCCTAACACTGACGTACAAAGCCGTCCACCATACTGCCCCGAACTACATCACTGACCTAATATCCAAGTACCACCCAACACGCACACTGCGCTCCTCACAAGACCTCCTTCTCTCTAGTTCCCTGGTCTCCTCCTCCCATGCCCGCCTCCAGGACTTCTCCAGGGTGTCACCCATCCTCTGGAACTCCCTGCCCCAACCCATCAGATTATCACCTACTCTCCTCTCCTTTAGGCGCACCCTGAAAACCCACCTCTTCAGGGAAGCCTACCCCACCCCCTGCTAACTTGCCGACCTCCTCCACTCTTCCTACCACTCCATCCCCCACAGCTATCTCCTCCTGTGCCACCATCCCCTCCCTCCTAGATTGTAAGCTCCAAAGAGCAGGGCCCTCGATCCCCTCATGTTTTGCATTGTATTGGTATTGTTCTGTCACATGTTCTGTCCCCCTTTGTAATGTACAGCGCTGAGCGAACTATTGGCGCTTTATAAATGCTGTATAATAATAATAATAATAATATTGCATTACGATCATACAGCGTCAGGGTCCTAGCAATCCTATGTAGCATTATTTTTTTTTTCCGCTTTAAACGGCTCTCGGTGCTGAAAAAAAGATTGTTATAGCTCCATGATAATTAAGCCTATTAAAACAGGGCCCATTCCCTCCAAAGAGTTCCCACATGCGGCATTTTGTTGTGTTTTCTGCTCTCATTCAACTCTGTGGCAGTGCTTGCAAAACCCTTGAAAATGATTGTTACACACAAGCCTTGCCAACACTCTGAGTACAAGCTAGAGTCACATAGGTAACTGCATGTGGATGTCTAAAATTTTTAAAAATCACAAATAAATTGCACAGTAAAGCACTGAAAAATGTAAGTCATGCTCAACTTTTGAAAAATTATTTGCCAATATACATCAATGCTCATGCATACATACATTTTCTGCATTGCCCATGTTATTAAAAAAAAAAAAAGTTTTGGGTAGAATAAGGAATGTTTACAACCCACAGAGAAAAAAGACTTCATTTTGAGGCTAGAACCCCAGTCAGATTTTACATAACCTTACCCCACCCCCACCCCCTATTCAAAAAATAAAATGAACCTTGACATACATTTTATATACACTTACAGTAAAGAACCCACAGGAGGACTAACTTTACAGTAAACTATCCACAGACCAATGGTTAAGTTAGACCAATAGATTTACTATTAGCTTTTTTACTTTTACAGGAAAGAATCCATAGCAAAGTTCCCTTTAGAGCAGTGGTTCTCAACCTGTGGGTCGTGACCCCTTTGGGGGTCGAACGACCCTTTCACAGGGGTCCCCTAAGACCATCAGAAAAAACATATTTCCGATGTGTAAAGAGCAGCTACTGTGTAGAAAGCAGCTGCTGTGTTGAAAGCAGCTACTCTGTTAAAAGCAGCTACTGTGTTGAAAGCAGCTACTGTGTTGAAAGCAGCAGTATTGGAGGTAAAATGACACTCATGAATTATAATTACTGGGTAAATAATTTTATGGTTGGGGGTCACCACAACATGAGGAACTGTATTAAAGGGTCACGGCATTAGGAAAGTTGAGAACCACTGCTTTAGAGTAAACTATCCATGGACCAATGATCAATAGACTTGCTGATTTATTGAATAGCTTCCCTACCTTTACAGTAAAGAATCCAAAGCCAAGTTCTCTTTAGAATAAACTATCCATGGACCAATGACTAAGTTATACCAATAGACTTGCTTATATATTGAATAGCTTTCCTACCTTTACAGTAAAGAATCCAAAGCCAAGTTCTCTTTAGAATAAACTATCCATGGACCAATGACTAAGTTATACCAATAGACTTGCTTATATATTGAATAGCTTTCCTACCTTTACAGTAAAGAATCCAAAGCAAAGTTCTCTTTAGAATAAACTATCCATGGACCAATGACTAAGTTATATCAATAGACTTGCTTATATATTGAATAGCTTTCCTACCTTTACAGTAAAGAATCCAAAGCAAAGTTCTCTTTAGAATAAACTATCCATGGACCGACGACTAAGTTATACCAATAGACTTGCTTATATATTGAATAGCTTTCCTACCTTTACAGTAAAGAATCCAAAGTAAAGTTCTCTTTAGAATAAACTATCCATGGACCAATGACTAAGTTATACCAATAGACTTGCTTATATATTGAATAGCTTTCCTACCTTTACAGTAAAGAATTAATAGAAAAGTTTCCTTTACAGGAAACTATCCATTGATCAATGTCCAACAGACTTGCTAATATATTGAATAGCTTTCCTACCTTTACAATAAAGAATCCACAGCAAAATTCCTTTTAGAGTAAGCTATCCATGGACCAATATACTTGCCGATATATTGAATAGTTTCCATACCTTTACAGTAAAGAATCCACAGCAAAAGTTCCCTTACCTACAAACCGGTTAATTTTTTTTTGCTTAACAATCCACAGCCTGACTACCCTTACAATAAAGAATCCACAGTATGAGTTTAAAATCTTGAATTTATACCTTGATTACCTTTCAGTAAAGCGTACACCGTGTGAATACATTTATTGCAAATAATAATTTAACAAATGACTACACCAGTAGAGTCTAAGAAACAATATATGAAATCACAGGATTAAACTCTTACAGTAAGGAATCCACGGTCTGGCTGGCTTTAAAGACTAAAATCAAATTCATAGTCAACTTTGTGTTAAAGGACTCAGAGGAGGACAAGTTTTACAGTAAATTATCCATAAGCCAGAGCAGATTTACTGCTTTATCTTTAGTCTGCTTTAACAGTAAATAATCCATAGTCCAAGTTAGATACAAGGACTCTACCGCCAATATAATAAATCAAAGCTTCATTGCTCTTACAGTGAATAATCCACCGTCCAACCACCTTTAAATCTATAGCCTGAGTAAAGAACTCCTACAAAGACTGATTTACAGAACTGTACTGTATATAACGTCTAAATCAGCCGCTAAAGTAGACCAATAGACCCCCCCTCTGCCAATATAATAAATCATAGATTTACTGCTCTGACAGTAAAGAATCTATAGTCTACGTATAGCTACAGTTAGGACTTTAGCATGGAATACAAAAAAAAAAAATCAATATCAGGTTTAGGTAAAAAGTAAGCAAAAACATAACATAACAGCATAGTCATACAAACATTGGTTGTCTTACTGTGACGATGACATGAGAAAGTTACTTTACCTGCAAAAAAAAAGAAAGAACAGAAAACATTGGTTAGTGCCAAGTATAATTTTCCTATACAAGAGAAAAATGAATCATAGCAAGTATATCGAGGCACCCCATCCCCACCAAACAATGAGCATTCCAGAAAAATCCAACTCGGCATACGTATGGAACTTCAAGGTGCCTAATTAACATATAGATATCCAAAACTATAACATAACAAAAACATTCTTATATTGCCTATTTTATCTTCAAATCACACAAAAGAGATTCACGCAATTGTATGTAATAGATGTTTCAAAATGTCACAATTATACCTCCGTATACGTATAAACTCAAACACCCACTCAAACACCCAACTGAGATATCTCTACAATTATATACACCAATATTTCCAATATAGATTTGTGCTGTTGGATGAGAATACCTCTCAACGTTTCCCAGATTTTACAGATTTATGTACTGTATATGTCAAAAGAACCATCCAATCACTCATGCAATGATACAAGGACTTACTTCCATCGAAGAGGACATAAAGGGGGTCCTAGGGTGCCAAATCTCATATAGGTCATCAATCCATCTGCCAGACTTGTGTAATACAGTTGCAAGAAAAAGTATGTGAACCCCTTGGGATTACGTGGAGTTTTGCATGAATTGGGCATAAAATGTGCTCTGAACGTCATCTAAGTCACAACAATAGAAGAACACAGTCTGCTGAACATAATACTACACAAACATTAGATGTTGCCATGGTTTAATTGCACATAACATGTAAACATTCACAGTGCAGGGAGGAAAAAGTATGTGAGGCCCTAGCTTAATGACTTCTCCCAGAGCTAATTGGAGCCAGGAGTAAGCCAACCTTGACTCCAATCAGTGTGATGATATTGGATGTGTTGCTGACAGCTGTCCTGCCCTTAAAAAACACACACCTGTTTTGGGTTTACTGGTTTCAAGAAGCACTGTCTGATGTGAACCATGCCTCGCAGAAAAGAGCTCTCAGAAGATCTACCATTAAGAATTGTTGACTTGCATGAAGCTGGAAAGGGTTACAAAAGTATCTCCAAAAGCCTTGATGTTCATGTGTCCACGGTAAGACAGACTGTCTACAAATGGAGAAAGTTTAGCACTGTTGCTACTCTCCCTGGGCGTGGTCGTCCTGTAAAAATGACTGCAAGAGCACAGCGCAGAATGCTGCATGAGGTAAAGAAGAATCCCAGAGTGTCAGCTAAAGACCTACAGAAATCTCTGGCACATGCTAACATTTTTGTTGACACATCTACAATAAGGAAAACATTAAACAAGAATGGAGTACATGGGAGGACACCACGGAGAAAGCAATTGCTGTCCAAAAAGAAGATTGCAGCACGTTTGAAGTTTGCAAAAGAGCACCTGGATGTTCCACAGCACTACTGGCAAAATATACTGTGGACAGATGAAACCAAGATTGAGTTGTTTGTGAAGAACACACAACACTATGTGTGGAGAAAAAAGGCACAGCACACCAACATCAAAACCTCATCCCCACTGTGAAACATGGCGGAGGGAGCATCATGGTTTGGGGCTGCTTTGCTGCCTCAGGGCCTGGACGGATTGTTGTCATTGATGGGAAAATGAATTCCAGAGTTTATCAAGACATTTTGCAGGAAAACGTACGACCATCTGTCCGCCAACTGAAGCTCCGCAGAGGATGGGTGATGCAACAGGACAATGACCCAAAGCATACCAGTAATTCAACAAAACAATGGCTGCAACAGCACAGAATACACCTTCTGGAGTGGCCCAGTCAGAGTCCTGACCTCAATCCGATTGAAATGCTGTGGCATGACCTTAAGAGAGCAATTCACACCAGACATCCCAAGAATATTGCTACACTGAAACAGTTTTGTGAAGAGGAGTGGTCCAAAATGACTCCAGATCGTTGTGCAGGTCTGATCTGCAACTACAGGAAATGTTTGGTTGAGGTTATTGCTGCTAAAGGAGGGTCAACCAGTTATTAAGTCCAAAGGTTCACATACTTTTTCCTCCCTGCACTGTGAATGTTTACATGTTATGTGCAATTAAACCATGGCAACATCTAATGTTTGTGTAGTATTATGTTCAGCAGACTGTGTTCTTCTATTGTTGTGACTTAGATGACGTTCAGAGCACATTTTATGCCCAATTCATGCAAAACTCCACGTAATCCCAAGGGGTTCACATACTTTTTCTTGCAACTGTAGTCACCTGAATCTTCATGCATATGCCACGTTGACAATTAAAACCCAGTTCCGGGAAATTTGAAAATTCTGTGGAATGCTAATGTTCCTTTGGAGATTGCTAAGGGTTCCTTGAGCTGTGGCTGATTAACCTCCCATTTGATGGTGCCTACTTGGCAAAACCAGCTATAGAACATCAATGATCGTTTTAGCTGTCTATAAGGGTGGCCTTCTTACCACCGCTGTAGGGGTGGGCATTCTTTCCACTGGTCACCAATATAAGGGGTGTTTTTCCCACTGACTCCCAATGTTTTAGCAGGGATTTCCCAAGACCTAAAAAATATTTCAAGGGTCCCACTAAGATAAAAAGGTTGAGAAAGGATGATCTAAGGCATGGGTCTCCAAACTTTCTAAACAAAAGGCCGGTTTATCCTTCTTACCACCACTGTAGGGGTGGGCATTCTTTCCACTGATCACCAATATAAGGGGTGTTTTTCCCACTCACTCCAATACGTTTTAGTAGGGATTTCTGAAGACCTAAAAAATATTTCAAGGGTCCCACTAAGATAAAAAGGTTGAGAAAGGATGATCTAAGGCATGGGTCTCCAAACGTTCTAAACAAAAGGCCAGTTTATTATCCTTCAGACTTTATAGGGGCCAGATTGTGGCCAGTAGGAGTAGAAAATGTCCTGGAGTTGGTAACAATGCAACATCATTGGTGTCAGTGAGAGGAATAGCACCCCATCATTGGTGTCAGTGAGAGAAATAATGTCCCATCATTGGTGTCAACAGGAGGAATAATGTACCACTTTTGATGTCAGTGGGAGGATTGTGCCTCACCATTGGTGCCAGTGGGAGGAATTGTGCCCCAACATTGGTGTTCAGTGGCAGGACGTTTGCCCCATTGTTAATGTCAGTGAGAGGAATAGGGCCCCAAGGGCCAAATAAAGGCAAGCAAAGGGATGCATCCAGACCTTGGGCCACAGTTTGGAGACCACTGATCTAGGGGATGGAAAAATGCTTTAATTGAACCGATACTCCTGACAGATGGTGCTCCTTTTTGGGTGGACTGTCACTCAGCATCATCACATCCAGTTCATGACTATAGACCTAAGACCCCTGGAGCAAGGGGGAGAAGAAGTTGATCTAGCAATATGGAACTGATCTAGCAGTGTGGAGGAGCAAAGGATTTGGTAAATAAATCTTCTTTTCTATGTACCCTAGACCTAAACAAGCTGTCAACCCTTGCTGTGCAGGCACAGCCTCACTATGAGGGAGAATTTTCAAGTTCCTTGGAGTTAGGCTTTTAGGCCAAATCATATTTGAACTTTAAGTTCCAGATTAAATGTATATTACAGGATCCTGATGGTTAAAAGCGAAGTATGGGCAAAGCTTTTTTGACCATACTTCTCTGGTGGGTCACAGAAGTGCACTTACTTTTTCCCTCCTGTGACCCAGAATCAACCAGCTAAAGCCTGCTGTTGGCTGATGTTGCAGAGCCAATCCAGGCTCTGGAAGGATCCCATCCTTGTAGGGATTCACCCAGCTGCTTGATTGACATCTGGCTTCCCCATGATTCACTGGGGAATCCTATCCCACAATTAAAAGGGGGCCCACACCTCACAATCTACTGAGGAATGCCACCACACAATCTGCTGCAGTATCTCCCTCTTCCCCAAGAAACAATTGAGTACTGACGTGATACTTTTTGTAATTTTCACTAACATACAATTTTGAGGACAAGCTTTCGGGGTATGTCCCCTTCTTCAAGGTCCAGGCAGTACTACCTGGACCTTGAAGAAGGGGACATATCCCAAAAGCTTGTCCTCAAAATTGTATGTCAGTGCAAAAAAAAAAAGTATCACGTCAGTACTCAATTGTTTCTGTCGCAAGTGCACTAATATGGCTCTGATCACCTCTCCCCCAAGCAACAGATAGCTTCCAATTCACAATCTACTGGGGAATCCCAACCTTAAATCCATTGGTAAATTCACCCAACAATCAACAAGGAGCTCCACTGCACAATCCACTAGAGAATTCAATGTCCCACCTCACAGTCTACTGAGGAATCCCAACCCAAAATCCACTTGTAAATCCCACCCCACAATCAACAAGGAAATCCCATCCCACAATCCACTGGGGAATCCCAGCTTACAATCAACAGGCAGATCCCACCCCACAATTAAATGGGTGATTCCATGCAGCAAGCAACAGGGATATCCCATCTCACAATCTACTGGGGAATTCCAACCCAAAATCCACTTGTGAATCCCACCCCACAATCAACAGGGAGCTCCTAGCCCACACTCCACTGGAGAATTCCATGTCACAAGCAACAGGGAGATCCCACATTACAATCTTCTAGGGAATCCCAATCCAAAATCCACTTGTAAATCCCACCCACAATCCACTAGGGAATCCCAGCTTACTATCAAACAAGGAACCCCACCCTACAATCCATCCCCCAACAGCTAATCAATAAAATCATAATGCATATACTGGCTTGCTCATTCTTGTCGTTGCCTCAACCCCTGATCATGGGAACCAAGGATGATCAACTGAACCCACTGCACCTTTTTACTGCTGCTACATTTCCATAGACTTTAGTGACCAATGCATTTGTCTGAAGGAGGCATGTTTAGAGCAATATAAATAACTTTGGCAGTTAATAATAATACTGTATAATGATTTGTATACATCTCTACACTAGAGCTAAACAAGGACATTTGTAAATGCATGAGAAGAGGAAAAAACATTCTCTCCAAATGAGGGACAGTTGGGATGGCTATGTAAAAAGGACCCCTTAACCAATTCAATAAGAGGGGGGCAGTTTACCCCTTCACTCTTGATTTGAGATAATCGACCTGCTTATCTCTAATCATGAAGTACAAGAAACATGGTATATAAACCTTCATATTGTGTGAAAATGACTCTGAAGAGGAACGCATCCTCTGGTTCTTAAAGAGTTAAGTACTCAGAGAAATTAGAATGGCCTAGCACAAAAGCAGTTGTTTGGCTTTAATAAAACGTCTTATTACCGTACAGTATGTACCATAAAAATGATGTATTGTCTGCTTTATAGTTGTACACAGCCTCTAACCACTGTTGTAAAAACAAGTCCTGAATTTCCTGCAGGCGTTCCGTGTCAGACAAACAGATCTAGCGGTGACCTCGCACCTAGGTGTCCATCATGCTGGGTCTGGTCACGGGTTCTAATAGCTCAATCTCTGCCTCCCTGCATCAACAAATAATAAAAAGAAAATCCTTTAGAAAATGGAATTCTTTTTTTTTCTTCTTCTTTTCCCCTTTCTTTTCTCTGGCAACCTTATTTAAATGTTAATGTAATATTTGCAGGTCAGATGTTCAACGTTTTTGTACTTTAAGAAATGCGTCTGCTCTTGCTTTATGTCTCGATAGATCAGGAAAAGAAGGGAGGGAAGAGAGGAACTTCAAAAATAAAGGATTAGGCATATCTGAGGCGTGTTTTTCTATATTGCTTTTCTTATAGAAGAATGGTGGTTATCGAGTTTGCTAATTGAGGACAGAGTCAGTGAGGACCACTGACCGCAGTTAGTGTTGACTGGCTCAAATAAAGCCCGTAGAGATGATCTAATATTTTTCTTAAAGAGGGATACTCACCCACCCTACCTAGGTTTAAGTAAATTCCCAGTCACTGTATGGTGATAGAAAAAAAATTCTTTCCAGACCATGGAGTCCAGGATTGTCTTCCTTGCAGTCAAATTTGGAGAAGACTATGCTGCAAGGAATACAAACTGAAACTTTGTAGAGACCTGCACATGAGTGGGATATTTCAGGATGGAGGCACGGGAGCAGAGCAGTTCAAGGAGTCCATCTTGAAGTATCCCGTGCATGCTAACACAGGTTGCCGGTCCCCAGCAGATTTCATACTTGGTTGGTTTAAGGTATATGGGACCTGGCAGAGACCTGCAGGAATTTGTTGAGCGCATGCTTTCCTTACTAAAACTGCCTTCTGGGATTTGTGCATGGCCAGACATGTTGCAAGTCTCCAGTAGGTTTCATACTTGATTGGTTTCATGCGTGTGGGACCTGGCAGAGACCTGCAGGATCTCATTTTGTGATTGCTCCCCTTACGAAATATGTTATCTGTGATTTGTGACATGAACGTTCCACAAGCCATCATGGGGATCCCTATGTCAATCTTGCATAAGGAAAGAATTAGGAAGTGGAGGGCCGCCCAACAAAAGAGTCCAGCATTGTCTCTCTTGCAGTTAAAGTTCTCCTTGCAGTGCTCTCTTCCCACACCTGCATTTTGAAATACCCCATGCATGGCCAGACACGTCTCTTCCAGGTTTCAAAAACGTGGAAGAGACCAACAGAATATGTAAGTGCAGAATCCCCCCCCCCCCCGTGTGTGTGTAGACATGGTGCTGGTTTTAGATATGTAGGACCTGGCAGAGAACTGTCGTTTCTTGTTTCATGCTTGCACCCCGTACGAAAACTGTCTTTTGGAAAGCATGCATGAGCTTTCAAGGAGGAAGAAGGGATACCTATGACTTTCTTGTGAAGGTGAGGGAATCAGGCAGTGGAGGGCCATCCAACAAAAAAGTCCAGCATTGTCTCCCTTGATGTCAAAGTTCTCCTTACACTGCTCTGCTCCCACACCTCCACTTTGAAATATCTCGTGCATGGCCAGACATGTTGCAGATCTTTGCCAGGTTTCAAATACTTGGAAGAGACCAGCGGTATTTCTGCTCATGCCCAGGATTTACCACCAGCATGTGTGAAAACATGCCACTGGGTTAAGGTATGTGGAATCTGGCAGACACCTGTGGGATCTCATTGCACACACGTGCCCCTTACTAAAAGTGCCTTCTGGAATGTGTGTCAGGAAAATTTGAGTAGGAAGGGGGGTCCCTATACCATTCTTGCCTAGGCAAGGAATCAGGAAGCAGAGGACCACACAACATAAAAATCCAGCATTGTCTTCCTTTCATTCAAAGTTCTCCTTGCACCCCTCTGCTCCAGTGCCTCCATCCTGAAATATTCTGAGCATGGCCAGACAGTCTCTGCCAGGTTTCATATACTTGGAAGAGACCAGCGACATATATGCACAGAATCCCCCTCCCAGTGCATGCATAGTCATACCACTGGTTTTTTAGGTATGTGGGACCTGGCAGAGACCTGCGGAATCTTCTTGTGAACATGGGTGGGGCTTCTTGCACAATGCAGGGACCCTAGTGAACACACTTGCTAATACCCTGGGAACATGGGCACGGAGGCCACGGTCATACGAACATCAACATTAAGGTGGCACACCAACTTGGAAGTGAACCCTTTGTTTTGTTGTTACCGGCCCTTGCCTGGTTAATGACTACTAAACTGCCTGCTGCCTATACCTTAAAATGCCCAAACGTTGCTGACCTGGACTGTCTGACCTTGCCTTGGTTCTCATATCTGCACCAGCATCAGCTGACCCATGCCTGCCTCTGGCTCTGGTCCTTCTGCTTTTGTGCATCCAGCCAGTCATCTCTATGCACCCCAATGCACATCAGCACCTGTCAGCAGAACATTTTACAGGCACTCGTGCTACTCGGTGCTCTGGTGTTCTCTATTAACCTACCAGGGTTCCTGGTGGTCCTGAATGGAGATACTTCACCACTCAGACCTCAATCTGGGCAGGACCTGCACACAGTGACAGATACTAGACTTTGTATAGCCTCCTCTTACCCCTTCTGATGACTGGCTTCTGTCAAACGGTCATACTGGAAAACGAGCCTTCGATCAGCACTTGCAGCCAATGGCAGAAAGCGCTGATCTGTGTATTCTAATGGGAAGGGAAGTCCCCTTTTCAAAATACAATAGAGCAATGGGAGAGATCCTCACATCTACATTATTTGTGTTGATCCAGGGATATGTACATGTAAACGTGGCTTCAGGACCAGTTCACACCAGAATGTGGTGCGGGAAACCTGCGTGTTTCCTGCACCATGTTCAAAAGGCAATGCAGTTGCGATCTGCAGAGGGTGTCAATGTTGAGTTAATGACTTTCCAAATGCAGTGTGTTTGCCCGCTCCGGATACACAACTTTTGGTGTGGTGAGGTGCGATTTAAGCCCATTTTGCCACCATGTGCAGCTGAGCACAACTTCCAGCCACTATGTGACCTATTTTTATTCTTTATACTCCTGACGAAGCTCTGTTTTCTGGAGCGAAACATGTAGAGTTTCTTTTTATGATTTGGGTCTTTTTTTGGGAGCACTTTTTGAATGTACATGGTATTCACTCCTCTCTCCCCCCTTTTTTTTTGGAGAGGTCTGTACTGTGTTTACAATGCATAATTTGCATTCTTCAAGACAGTGAGGTATTTTTGGTGGATATGGTGATGTATGGGGCTTGTCCATGACAGGCTGACATTTAAGCCTGTGGATGAGTGTACCCGTATTACATATCTGTAGCAAGATAGATTATACCATCCAATTAGTTTTATCCATGGGGTAACTCCATTTCCTTAACAGAGATTATATATTCAAGCTGATAGGCCTATGATCAAATTACAGTGCCTCTTTGTATGCTGTCACCTCATCTAAAACGGTATGGTATTTGATTTCGTCTGGTGTATATTAACCATTTGGATGTAAGGTAAATAATTGCAATGGTATCCAATTATATTGGTGTGCGCATGGGCATTTCACTCCAATAGGCATTAATTACAGCTGAGCATACACTTTTTATATATTTGAATAAAGGTTATATTTTAGATTCCTCAGTTGGCCAGATGGTGCATAAGGAAATGTACCCTCGTCCAGTATAGATTAATTAAAAATGGGTTGAAATCGCACCGCACAGAACTGCATGGGAATCGCACAGAAATGCACAGCAAATTCCTGTGCAATTATCAATGTGAACCAGCCCTAAAGCTGACCATAGATAGGCAAAACTTCAAATGATAATTCTTAGGAAAAGAATGTTCTATAAAAGTGTAACTATCAAGTGATACCATCCAAGAACAGACAGCACTGAATAAACGTGGTGAACCTTTTTCTTTGGTGGACTTTACTCAATGCTCTCTCTTCTTGGATGTTACATTGTATCACTTGATAGTTATGCCAAGCAGGGGCGGACTGACAACCCCCGGGCAATAGGGGATCATGGGGCCCCCTACTGACCAGGGGAGGACTGACAACTCATGAGGCCCCTGTGTCCTTGCCCAAACTCAAAAAAGCCTATGAAAAAGGTACCAGGGGCATCTCATGGGGCCCCCTACTGACCCCGGGCCCTCGGGCAGTGCCCGAGTTTCCAAATGGTCAATCCACCCCTGATGCCAAGTATTTGTATTTTTATACACCAATTGTTGTGCTTTTTTGTGAATGCACTGATTATACTTATTTTGAAAATTGATCACATGAGGAGTGAGGAGAAAATTGCCTATAGCCGGCAAGTCTATTTACACTGTGGTCAGCTTTGATTGAACATAGCTGATTATGTGGTAAAGGGACACTGTGATTGGTCCTTTACCTCTCTCTGTGATCAGCTGTGTCTGAAGGGCACAGCGATCACAGAGCTCTCCCGATGCGGGCCCAGGGTGTGCGCAGGGGGACAGGGTTCTAGGAGGACATCCACAGATACCCTTCCAGAACCAGCCAACCACACTGTAGCAATCTTTCGGCTATATTGTATGTAAGATGAAGATTAAGAAGGTGGCAAATTCCAACGTGGGTGGTATTCTTTAGGGGTTAAAAAAAGGGGGGGGGTGTACAGTACTGATGGTTATCCACACTACATGGCTGAGCAAGAGAAGGAGTTGGTTGAAAAAAATGAGATGAGAGTAAGGAGCACCTGGGTGGGGCCACATATAGAAGCCTGGAGGTAACACACATGGAGGAAGGGAAACCTCCCAACTCAAAGGTAACAGCCTCAGATAGATGTCACGATTATTAGGAGATAAGTCCTTAGATAAAGAGGACAAGGTTTTAAAAAGTAGACCTTCAGGTTGGGTGTCTTCATATATGGAAATAAGTGAGGTCCGTCCCCGGATAATAGGTGCATGAAGGTACTACTGCAATCAGTGAAGCCTACCTCAATCTGTCACAACACCAGCTCACTCCAGAAGGGCGGTACAGCTGTTAATTGATTATAATTCTAACAAATTAAATAAATTAACGCCCAAGCGATTGGCGCATCTAAAAGCACCTAAATGTTTTACAAGCATCTATAAGTGTCAAGCAAGGGCAGACTGACAACTCATGGGGCTCCCGGGCAATAAGGGATCATGAGGCACCTGTGTCCTTGCCCAAACTCAAAAAAGCCTATGAAAAAGGTACCAGGGGCATCTTATGGGGCCCCCTACTGACCCCGGGCCCTCAGGCAGTGCCCGAGTTTCCAAATGGTCAGTCCGTCCCTGGTGTCAAGTGTTTTTCTGCCAGAACACCACTGCAATGAGGAAAGATGTCTAAGAGAGATGGGCAAGGCATCCAATGTGCGTGAGGCCAAATTCTCACAATAATGGACTTTCCCACAGAAGAAAATCAGCCAAAATATCTCTAAATTACATAGAAAATAAAATACCTTTTGTCTTGATTATTTGCAGCATGTATACTGATTTTCACATCCATCTGGTAGCAGAAATGTCACTGTGCCTAGTAATGGTTATCTTTGTGGGCAGTATAGGGAAGTGTTAGTGCCTCATCCACACTCCAGCACAGAGCACCGTCTCTAACATATGGAGCAATTCACATCGACTGAGCGCTGAATAGCGACCTACAGCTGGGAGCTCAGCAAGCTCTGGGACTCTGGGCTTTGATCCTCATTAAAACGGCAAATGAACCATCATTACGTCTCAGCAAAATCTCACTTTCTGTAAACTGTCTTAAAGCTGAACTCAGGGAGAAGCAAATACTGTCTAAGTGCAAGAGTCCTGCGTATTCTTCATTGAATCTTGGCCTTGGTTAGACCTGTGCAATAAATACAGTGTGAGACTTCCTGTAATAATGACCGGTCACTGCTGCTCTCTCTCCTTGTGCAGGATGACTGGTCTGGTCTCCTCCCCCTCCTGTAGTTTTTGTCAGGCAGCCTGTAGTGGGTGGAGCCTCATGGGTTCCTCCCACAGCTCTGCTCCCTTCACAGGCTTGTAAGCAGGTAGGGCAGACTAAGTCACCTTTACGGTGCCTCCCGGAAGGAGAGGACTGGGAGCTCCAATAAAAGCCAGAGATGGGGGGTCACGGGAAGGAAGGTCAGGCTAATGTGCTCCTGCTCTCCCCCTTGCTGGGGGAGTGACAATTGTAAGGGTAAAATCTACCCAACACCATGGGCACTGAGACAGGAAGTGATGGGAAATTTCCCTAAGTGGGGGGCACAGATAATAAATAAAAAACAGACAGCCATCTGTGCTCTGCTGGGGAAATTTGCACTCACATTCTGGTTCAGTAACCATTGCCAGTGGACTTCCTCCCCAGCAATAAAAAAACCCAAAAGATTGTTTAACCAGTTCCCATCCAGGCAATAGCAAAATGAGGGCCGAGTGGGACTTTTGTCAATCCAGGTGGGTGCCATGTGACCCAGACGTCACCTGCAGGGCCATGCTGTGGCAAGATCTGTCACCGGCTGTGTCCATCAGACACAGCTGATGACCAATCTGTGCACCAGCCTGTTGCCCATACCATGTGATTGCTGTGACCAATCACAGCAGGTCACATGACCTGCAATGTCACCGCTGCTGTAGGGAAACTGGAAAGACAGAGGAGGCCTCACCTTCTACAGTCATTGCAGTATACGGGGACTGGTGAGAGAGCTATTCACCCATTGCTGTTACTACTACCAGAGACTGAGCTACTGAGAGGAGGACATCAAGTGTATCCAATCCATGCCATACCTATACTTCATTCTATCCTGCAGTTATTTACTGCAACTAAAACCACATCTACCTTGCACCTCTTCTGAGACTGCACCATGCCTATACTGTACCTATACTGCATGCAGGTTAACTGGGGCTGTCATTAAGTGCACCAATGCTCTTCATGGGCCCCAACAATAACCGGCAGAATAACATCTCAAATGCCCCTACACTTGAGGTGGCCTTGCTACTGTTTATGCTGATCTGGATGCCAAATATTAACCTCGGTGTAGAGCTATTCACCCTGAGGTCAACGCAGAGGACAAGGGGGCACTCTTTATGTCTGGAGGAAAAGAAATTTAATCTCCAAACACAGAAAGGTTTCTTCTCAGTGAGAGCTGTGAAAATGTGGAATAGACTCCCTCCAGAGTTGGTTCTGGCCAGCTCAGTGGATTGCTGTAGGAAAGTCCTGGATTCTTTCTTAGATACACAGAATATAACTGGATACTAACATTTATAGGTAAAGTTGATCCAGGGAATATCCAACTGCCTCTCGGGGGATCAGGAAGGAATTTTTTTCCCAGCAGGAGCAAATTGGATCATGCTTTGCTGGGGTTTTTTTTGCCTTCCTTTGGATCAACTGTGAGT
This sequence comes from Staurois parvus, assembly GCF_062004578.1. NCBI lineage: Eukaryota > Metazoa > Chordata > Amphibia > Anura > Ranidae > Staurois > Staurois parvus. Next base: position 5,947,879 of record NW_028317891.1, read on the forward strand.
ATAAGATTATAACATTTTTTTTTCTATGCTTGAACTGGATGGACTTTTGTCTTTTTTCAGCCAGAATAACTATGTAACTATGTAACCTATGCCTAGTCCTTACTGTTAATCATTTTGTAAGCTAAGTTGTGATATTACCATTGTTAATTAATTTTATGCTTGCCTAGTTACCCACCATATTGGGTGACAATATATTAAGTTTGTAAATAGTAAGCGAGCGCTATCCAAGGTTCAGATAAGCTGCTAGAACACCAAAAAGGCAACCAAGAACAGACCTTCCAATCAATAAATATCAATAAATAAAGGTGCAGCGCTAGATATGTATAAAAATTTGACAAAATGGAATAAAAACATAGAATGTATGGTAGCAATATAATCAAATGCAAAATAGTGCAAAATTGTCAATCACACTGTGGTGAAATTAAATGGATAAATGTCCCAAATAGCTGAAAAATTGCCCACGTGGGGATCCAGTAGATCCTAATAGAGTGCGTGGGGGTGAGGGTCCAGTGTGCCACACAGTGGATATAATATAAAGAATGCGCACTCACCAGAAGTGCGTCAAACATGCGCATATGAGATTTTCCTGTCTCATCAGGTATTGGTCATCTACTGCCAGAACGGGGTCAGGGTCATACACCATCCAATCTCCTCTAGGATAGGTACTCCAAAAGCCTTATCGCATGTCACAGTCAAGGGTCCCTTTAAGCAGGTTCTGCAAGTGGGGACTCTCAGTGAAGAGAGCCCAATAAGGGACACCACATAGCGTAATACCGTAGACACTAAGTTTACTGCTTAAGGGGTAATGTTATGATCCGCCAGGTGGTGCCTCTGGCAGCCCACTGGACAGACCTACCCAAAGCGTGGAATCTAAGTCCCGGTCTGTGCTTTCACCAGGGCCCCTGATGGTGGGGATGGACTTGTAACAGACCAGGGCCAGGTCACGACCTCTGAGCAGGCCTACCAGTGGCAGAGGCAACCTCCGGGGATACATAGGTACCGGGAGAGCCAGATGTGAGGAGGACGGCGGGACCTAGCAGGATGGGTCACGAGCAGCGGTCCTGTCGGGTAAGCGAGGTACAGAATCGGCAGGCAAAGAGTAGTCAGGCCACACGCAGGGTCAGCAGGATAAGTCAGTCCGCAGATAGGTCAAACAAGCCGAGGATCAGGAGAGGAGAAGGCAGAGTAGTCAGGGCAATCCGAGTCAAATACAGGAGAAGGCAGCGTAGTCAGGACAATCCGGGTCAAAGCACAGGAGAAGGCAGCGTAGTCAGGGTCAATCGGTCAAAATGCAGGTACAGGAACTCAGGATCACAGATAGACCTTGCGGCAATTAGTGACAGTGCAGGGCATCTTTAAATATTGGTCATTGGCCGTCCAGGACGCGCCCCCAGGCTGTCATTGGCCGCCCGAGGCGCGCCCACGGCTCCTACTGCGCATGCGCGGCGTCCTGTCAGCTTCGGCCCACCGGGACCTGGTGCTTGTGTCCCGGCGTGAGCCGTCGCCAGTGCGCGTGCCCCGGAAGAGGAGCCGCCGCGATCCCTGACAGGTAACAAATCAATATACAGGGAAGTGGTGAAGATAAAAACACTGACCATATGTGACTCAGGATGCCTTTGCTACGTAGCTTGGTGCCTGTTTTCTTTGATATGATGCTACCACTGTGTACTATGAATTACTTTCAGTGATTTCCTTTGATATTGCATGTATTGATATTGTACACTCAACCTGGTATGTTAGAGGGGTTGATGTTTTATTGGAAATGTTTGAAGCAAAGAACAGAGGACCCATCCTAATCAGCGGCTCTTACAGGGGTAGCTCTAAATGCGCATTCCCCACACACAGAGATGTGAACATAGCCTGCTGCCACGTGGTCGACAAGAGGTTAATGTTTCTCTGCTCTACCCCAAACTAAATTTTATAAAGTATGGACCAGATTCACATTTTTATGATAACCAGTAATTGAAAAAAAAATATTAAAAAATCAAACCTAACTGAATGTACGCTATATTATGGGATTCAATGGCCTCCTGGATAAAATTTTTCGGAAATTGATTGCAACTATGTTTCAACTATCATTGCTATTGTTGCCATCTCCGTCATTGTCACTTTCGTTAATCCATTTATTACAGCAGCAGAGAATGATCCATACACAGCACCTCCATGTAACGTATTCAGCTATGCGAGGATAAGATCTTTGTTGCGTAATTCATACAAAGCCAGATAATATACAATGTATTCATGATGATGACTCCAATGAATAAAAAAAATCCATTTACTCTACAACACGGCACACAATGAGCAATCCTTCTTCACACTTTAGTTTATGGTGAAAGATTACCGAACAGATTCACAGCGGGCAGAACGCCGCGCGTGAGAGCGGAGCTAAAGTGTTACGTTGTTACCGAAAAAGAATATCTGATGAAGTAGGAGCTGCTGTACTTCCAATCAGCTTAGGTATTGTAATCAGTGTAAAAGAAACCCTCCACAGCAATAAAAAGAATGATTTAGTAAAATAAGGAGCTGGTAAAACCATGAAATAAAAATTAACGTAAATCTAAAGGCAAAACTTTTTTTCTTATGTTGGATAGAGTAAGGAAGGATTATAACACCTGTCATTGTCCCATTGGGGAGATTTCCCTTCACTTCCTGTCCCATAGCCACAACAGGATAACCAGGTTGGAATCCTTTGTGGTCAGGCAAAGGACAGGCAAGTATCTGCATGTTGCTAATATACATGCAGTTAGTTTTCCCAGCGCTGGCTTAGCAGCTCAGCTCCTCTTCCCAGCAGTTACTTAGAAGCTCAGTTCCTACCTTCCAGCAGTGATTTAGCAGCTCAGCTCCCCTTCCCAGCAGTGACTTAGCAGCTCAGCTCCTCCTACCAGCAGTGACTTAGCAGCTCAGCTCCCCTTCCCAGCAGTGACTTAGCAGCTCAGCTCCCCCTACCAACAGTGACGTAGCAGCTTAGCTCCCCTTCCCAGCAGTTACTTAGAAGCTCAGCTCCTACCTTCCAACAGTGACTTAGCAGCTCAGATTCCCTTTCCAGCAGTGACATAGCAGCTCAACTCCCCCTACCAACAGTGACTTAGCAGCTCAGCTCCCCTTCCCAACAGTGACATAGCAGCTCAGCTCCCCTTCCCAGCAGTGACTTAGCAGCTCAGCTCCCCTTCCCAACAGTGACTTAGCAGCTCAGCTCCCCCTACCAACAGTGACGTAGCAGCTTAGCTCCCCTTCCCAGCAGTTACTTAGAAGCTCAGCTCCTACCTTCCAACAGTGACTTAGCAGCTCAGATTCCCTTTCCAGCAGTGACATAGCAGCTCAACTCCCCCTACCAACAGTGACTTAGCAGCTCGGCTCCCCTTCCCAGCAGTGACTTAGCAGCTCAGCTCCCCCTACCAGCAGTGACTTAGCAGCTCAGCTCCCCTTCCAAGCAGTGACTTAGCAGCTCAGCTCCCCTTCCCAGCAGTGACTTAGCAGCTCAGCTCCCCTTCCCAGCAGTGACTTAGCAGCTCAGCTCCCCTTCCCAGCAGTGACTTAGCAGCTTAGCTCCCCTTCCCAGCAGTGATTTAGCAGCTCAGCTCCCCCTACCAACAGTGACTTAGCAGGTCAGCTCCCCTTCCCAGCCATTACTTAGAAGCTCAGCTCCTACCTTCCAGCAGTGACTTAGCAGCTCAGCTTCCCTTCCCAGCAATGATTTATCAGCTCAGCTCCCCCTGCCAGCAGTGACTTAGCAGCTCCCCCCCCCTCCCAGCACTGAATCAACAGCTCAGCTCCCCCTACCAACATTGACTTAGCAGCTCAGCTCTTCCTATCAGCAGTGATTTAGCAGCTCCGCTCCCCTTCCCAGCAGTGACTTAGCAGCTCAGCTCCCCTTCCCAGCAGTTACTTAGTAGCTCAGCTCCCCCTACCAACACTGACTTAGCATCTCGCTCCCAATACCAGCAAAGACTTATCAGCTCAGTTCCTATCTTCCAGCAGTGACTTAGCAGCTCAGCTCTCCCCTTCTAGCAGTGACTTAGCAGCTCAGTTACACACTTCAGCAGTGACTCAGAGGAAGATCATATAGCCTGCTCTCCCTTCCAGCAGTGACTCAGCTTACCTCCCCTTGCTTCCTTCTTCTAGAGAATGTACTCCACATTTAGATTAGAGATTGCTAAGTGTATGTTTGAAGGGGGGGGCTGGGGGAGCTGAGCTGTTGGGTCATTTCTAAAAGGGGGGAGCAGGGTTATCTGAACTGTTGGGTAACTGCGGAAAGTGGGAAACAGGGTCAAATGAGCTGCTGAGTCATTGATGGCAGGGGTGAGAAGAGGGGGAGTGGAGTTTCTAGATTACCACTGGGAGGGGAGGCAGAGGAGGGCACTGAGTTGCTGAATCACTGCTGGGAGAGGGAGCAGAGAGAACTGATATGCCAAGTCACTCTTGGAAGGAAGGCAGTGGAAGCTGAGCTGCTGAGTCACAGATGGGAAAGGGTGCAAGGTGAACTGAGTTTGTGAGTCACTGCTGGGACGGGGATCCAAAAGAACTGATAGGTCACCAATGAAAGGGGAAGCAGAGGGAGGTCGGATGCTGAGTGACTGCTGGGTGGGAGGTTTCAGCAGAGGCTAGTCTGTGTCAGGCATTTGTGCACACAGCCAATAACTGCACAGGTAACTAGATTCAAAGGGTGCACAACTGAAAAAAGTTTGAGAAACACTGATCTAGACCAGGGGTCTCCAAACCTTCAAAACAAAGGGCCAGTTTACTGCCCTTCAAACTTTAGGGGGTTTGGACTACAGCAAGTGGGAGTAGAAAATGCCATAGGCCTGGTGGCCAGTGGGTGTAAAAAAAACAAACACATCATTGGTTTCAGTGGGAAGGACAGTGTCCCATCATTGGTGTCTGGTAGAGGAATCATGCCCCATCATTGATGTCAGTGGGAGGAATAGTGTTGCATAGTTGGTGTCAGTAGGAGGAATAGTGCCCCATCAATGGTGTCAATGGAAGGGATAGTGTCCCATCATTGGTGTCAGTAGGAAAAATAGAGCCCCATCATTGGTATCAGTGGCAGGAATAGTGTCACATAATTGGTGTCAGTAGGAGGAATAGTGCCCCATCATTGGTGTCAGTAGGAAAAATAGTGCCCCATCATTGGTGTCAGTGGGAGGAATAGTGCCCCATCATTGGTATCAGTGGGGGGAATAGTGCTCCATCATTGGTATCAGTGGGAGGAATAGTGCCCCATCATTGGTGTCAGTGGGAGGAATAGTGCCCCATCATTGGTGTCAGGGGGAGGAATAGTACCCCATCATTGGGATCATTGGGTGGAATAGTGCCCCATCATTGGTGTCAGTGGAAGGAGTAGTGTCCCATCATTGGTGTCAGTGGGAGGAATAGTGCCCCATCATTGGTATCAGTGGGGGAAATAATGCTCCATCATTGGTATCAGTGGGAGGAATAGTGCCCCATCATTGGTGTCAGGGGGAGAAATAGTACCCCATCATTGGGATCATTGGGTGGAATAGTGCCCCATCATTGGTGTCAGTGGAAGGAGTAGTGTCCCATCATTGGTGTCAGTGGGAGGAATAATGTTCCATTGTTGGAGTCAGTGGCAGGAATAGTGCTCCATCATTGGTGTCAGTGGGAGGAATAGTGCCTCATCATTGATGTCAGTGGGAGGAATAGTGCCCCATCATTGGTATCAGTGGGAGGAATAGTGTCCCACCATTGGTATCAGGGGGAGGAATAGTGCCCCATCATTGGCATCAGTGGGAGGAATAGTGCCCCATCATTGGTGTCAGTGGGAGGTATAGTGCCCCATCATTGGTGTCAGTGGGAGGTATAGTGCCCCATCATTGGTGTCAGTGGGGGAATTAGTTCCCCATCTCTGGTGTCAGTGGAAGGAATAGTGCCCCACGGAAAGCAAAGGGTCACATCCGGCCCCTGGGCCACAGTTTGGAGACCTCTACTCTAGACAATAAATTAGTGAATTAATGAAAAAAACCAGCACAGGATCTCTGAAAGGGATAAACTGATGAACTCGAACTTCCATGCTACAGAATCCTACAACAAGATATCTCAACCCCCCCCCCCCTCAACGGCACACATGACAGTTTCCTGGAACTTAGCTGCACTAAATCTAAAACTTGGGGAACTTACATACATTTCTGACTTTAGCACAGCTGCAGCGGTTTCTGGAGAGTATAAAGAATTTAATGACTGGCGCTTGTTGCCTGGAGTTGCTGTTTCCGCCAAGTGTATATCAGCATGGGGTCCCTGCGGCTGTATATTACAGTCATTGATCAGATGTTGGCTCTAATGGCAGGAGAGAACCAGGCGCGTTGGCTGATAGATGGAATCTATGATGCACCCTCCCCTCCACCCCCACCCCTTGGGGCTTATTTTGTGCAAGCTTTACCGTCAGATGCGGCAGTTGCGCTCGGGTGATTGGAGGAAATATCTCTTATTTAAGGCTGGGAGCCAGGTTGCGTTCCTCGAACACAGATGACAACCTTTGCCCCCGCGAGCGCCGTTAATGGAGGAATTTACATGAAATCTATATCAGGACACAACTGGTGCACAGGCGAACAGAAGACACCACAGTCTGTTATTGCCGAGCCGTTTCTGGACACTTCATTAAACGAAGCCGTTCTTTGCTTTTTATAGGCGCACATTCTGTTCGGGGGCGCAAGTCCAAAATTGAAATTGATCCGTTTTCACAATGGAGGGAAGAATATTCTGCCAGATTCTCAAACTTTAGTTAGGAGATTTTTTTTAGTTTACAAACCACTTAGAAGTTCTAATATGTATTTATCCCCATTGCATTTTCCATTGAAATCAATAGAAACACATCAGAATGCATGGGGGTGTAATAGTGAATAAGACATGGGGGAGGGATGCTGGTGTGCCAGTGAATGACAGATAGGGGTGTCTCAGTGGATGACAGATGGGGGTGTAATGGTAGAACAGAGATGAGGACATGGTGGTGAATAAGAGATGGTTGTGTGCTGTTGGTGGGAGACGAGGTTGTCCCAACTGATGAGAGATGTGGGTGTGCTGGTTGGTGAGAGATGGGGGTGTGCTGATTGCTGAGAGATGGGGGTGTGCTGGTTGGTGAGAGATGGGGGTGTGCTGATTGGTGAGAGATGGGGGTGTGCTGATTGGTGAGAGATAGGGGTGTGTCAACTGATGAAAGATGAGGGTGTGCTGGCTGATGAGAGGTGGGGTGTGCTGGTTGATGAGAGATGTGGGCATATCAGTGGATAAGAGATGGGGTTTTGCACAGGTAGAGAGCTGAGGGAAGATTGCTGGATGAGAAATGGAAATTTTCCGATGGATAAGATGGGGTGTGTCAGTGAATGAGTGATTGCTGTGTGTTGGTAGATAAGGGATGGGGGTGTACCAGTGGATGAGAAATGGGGGTGTGCTGGTTAATGAGGGATGGTGGTGTGATGGTTGATGAGGGATGGGGTGTACCGGTGCATGAGAGATGGGGGTGTGCTGGTTGATGAGAGATGGTGGTGTACCAGTGGATGAGAGATGGGGATGTGCTGGTTGATGAGGAATTGGGGTGTACCAGTGGATGAGAGATATGGTTGTGCTGGTTGATGATGGATGGGGGTGTACCAGTGGATGAAAGATGGGAGTGTGCTGGTTGATAAGGGATGGGGATGTGCCGGTGGATGAGAGATGGAGGTGTACCAGTGGATGAGAGATGGGGGTGTGCTGGTTGATGAAAGATGGGAGTGTACCAGTGAATGAGAGATGGGGTTGTGCTGGTTGATGAGGGATGGGGGTGTGTTGGTTGGTGAGAGATGGGGGTGTACCAGTAGATGAGAGATGGGGGTGTGCTGGTTGATGAGAGATGGGCGTGTACTAGTGGATGAGAGATGGGGGTGGGCTTGTCAATGAGGGATGGGAGTGTACCAGTGGATGAGAGAAGGGGGGGTGTTGGTTGATGAGAGATGAAGGTGTGCTGGTTAATGAGGGATGGGAGTGTGCTGGTTGATGAGGGATGGGAGTGTGCTGGTTGATGAGGGATGGGTGTGTGCTGATTGATGAGGGATGGGAGTGTGCTGGTTGATGAGGGATGAGTGAGTGCTGGTGGATGGGAAAAGGGAGTGTGCTGGTTGATGAGGGATGGGAGTGTGCTGGTTGATGAGGGATGGCAGTGTGCTGGTTGATGAGGGATGGGAGTGTGCTGGTTGATGACGGATGGGAGTGTGCTGGTTGATGATGGATGGGAGTGTGCTGGTTGATGAGGGATGGGAATGTGCTGGTTGATGAGGGATGGGAGTGTGCTGGTTGATGAGGGATGAGTGAGTGCTGATGGATGGGAAAAGGGAGTGTGCTGGTTGATGAATGATGGGAGTGTACTGGCCATCAGAAGTATAAATATCATTTTACTTGGCCGGCTACAGGTCAGTTTTAAAAAGAAAACCGACGTTTCAAACTCTTATAGTGTTCTCTTACTTTGTAAATAATAGATTCCCTTAAAATTACGGGGGGAAAAAATGAATTGTATCCCAATTGTCAGCCATACCTGACCTCTCAAAGGGTTAAAACATACAAACAATATTAAGCAGCAACCTCCCACCGACAGGCAGACCGTATAAAGACAGTATAAACGTATTACAAAGTATTGTTTACACTTAAGCAAATTAAAAGCAGGTGATTAAATAATTCTGCAGACTGTATCAAGAAAACAATTACCGGCGATCAGTCTATTGTCGTTGCGCCTCAATGTCTTTGGTAATTAAAGTTTATTGTTGAGTTAAAATACCGAAGGAACTGTAGGCACAAATAATATCAGCTGACTATTGTTTTATGACAAGTCAGAACTGCTGCCCTTTACAGAATGGCTTAGCCGGCTATTCATTCTGCTGCGGCTGTCCTCGGTCTTGATGTAACTGGAGATGAAACATGTGGGAGATCAAGCTTACAGTAAAAAACTTTCAATAAAAATAACTAAAGATGAGCAAAAAATGTAAAACATTTGATCCATTGCTGATTTTGCTCATTTGCCTCCGTAGTCTGGTTTGCCGGGTTCAAAGCTCAATTGACATGTTATGGTGGACTGGTAAAAGTGAGTTAAATGTCAGACATTTTGTGAACCCAGGCACAGGCACCAGGATTTTCATGACTGTATCATCTCTGAGCCTGAACTCAGTCCAGGAAGTAGATTGTAACTCTGGATGAACTTCAATATGAGGAAATATTGTCTAATTAAAAGTGTTATTTGTATATTTACATCAAAACTTTTTTTGGATAGGGTGGAGAGGCATCTGAATAGAGATTCTGCAATCCAACCTTCTCTATTGATCCCATGCATTACACCCAAGATGGTGAAATTGCCCTGAAATCTCCCAATTTTTATACACATATTTACCGAAATTTTAGGGAAATGGAAATTTACTATATTGCCCATCGTCAGAACCACTGCCAAGAGCCACCAATACAATATTCCAGAGTCTACTGGAGTCCAATAAAGGACACAATAAAGCAAAAAAAAAAAAAAAAAGATAATTAATGGTACATTTGCTCTTTGAGTCCAAAATTGGATTGTTCCTGCTTGGATAATATAAGAATATGAATTCTGTTTTGGGCAGGGTGGGGAGGCAGCCAGAAAAATTCTGTAAGCCCTAGAAACCCTTTGAAAGCCCAATGTGCCCTCAAAAACCACCTGAATTCACCTTCCCCATCGACCCAGCATGGTGAAATTTCCTTGTAATCCAATTTTTATTGACATTTCAGGTAAATGGGAACTCTAATTGTTGCTCATCCTCAGGCTTTGGCAATTTGCAAAGGCTACTGGGGGAGGGGGTCACAAGAACACCATCATGAAGAAAGAAAAATTAAATTTTATAATTTACAACAAAATAAAATGTACATCTAAAAATCCTCTTTAAGTCATGAATTGGCTTGTGACTGCTCAGAGAAAAAGAGGAATATCAATTCTGGTTTGGGCAGGGTGGGGAAGCTTCTTGAAGGAGATTCTGTAAGCCCCAGGAACCCTTTAAAGCCCTCATAAACCATCTTGATTCACCTTCCCCATTGACCCAAAATGGTGAAATTTCCTTGATATTGCCCAATTTTTATTGAAAGGTAAATGGAAACTCTCATTTTTGCCCATCCCTAGTCAGAACCAAGCACTGCCCTTAGCCACCCTTACAATTTGCCAAAGTCAATTGGGGGGGGGGGGGCACAAGAACATCATCATGAAGAGAGGAAAATTCAATCTTACAATTTGGAGCAAAATAAAATGTACATCTAAAGAATAATGGTGCATTTTCTCCATTGGAATTGGCTTGTCACTGCTCGGATAAAAAGAAGAGTATCAATTCTGTTTTGGGCAGGGTGGGAAGGCTTCTGGAAGGAGATTTTGCAAGCCTCAGGAACCTTTTAAAGTCCACTGCACTCTTAAAAAACCACCTTAATTCACTCTCCCCATTGACTCTAATTGGCAAATTTCCTTAAAATCTTCTGATTTTTAATTAAAATTTCATGAAAATGGAAACTCTCAATTTAGCTCATGCCTGGTCAGGATGAGGTGCTGCCAGTGGCTGCCATTTAAATTTGCTGCCATTAAGCCTCAATTTACACCAATGTGTTTTTTAATGCTTTTTGCAGAAAAGCAGTAGAGTCCATTTAACATGGTTTCCTATGGAACACGTTCAAAGCTATGCTTTTGTGAGTTGCTGTATTTTTGGAGAGGGTCCGGTACGTTTTCAAAAGTAAAAAGCAGCATTTTTGCTACAATAGATTTCAATGGAGAAGCTGCTGAAATGAATGGTAGTGCGTTTTTGCCACATTTTACAATTGTATTCTGCCCAGCAACAACAAAAAATCCACTTTAAGAAAAAACAAAAGAGCTAAACAAACCATGATAAAAACGCGTCAAAAATGCATCAAAAACGCGTGTAGAAAAATGCAAAACAACTTGCAAAAAGCATTGGAGAAAGCATCAAATGCAAAATGCATATAAATGAACCAAGCATTAAAGTCTTTGGGGTCCATAAAAGACACAGAAAAATGAAAAACTATGAAGATGGGAAAATACATTCAATGCAATTTTACAATTTGCAAAAAAAAAAATTACATCTAGAAATTAAAGGGAAATTAATTCTTTAAGTCCAGATTTGGCTTGTTCGTGTTTGAAGAATTCCCCAAATGTCAATTTTGTTTTGGATAGGGTGGTGAGTCGTCTTGAAGGAGATTCTACGAACCGCAAACCACCGCAATTCACATTTCCCATAGACTCAAAATGGCAAATTTTCTTTAAACTCTCAAGATTTTCATTTAAATTTTGGGGAAATGGAACCTCTCAATTTTGCTCATCCCTAGTCAGAACCAGGTACCCCAATACAATGCCCACAATCACCAATACAAGTTGCCAAAGTCTATTGGGATCCACAAGGACACAGAAAAGTGAAGAACCACAAAGAAGGGAAAATGCATTCAATTTTACAATTTACAAGAATAAAATATTTACATCTAGAAAATTAAAGGTACATTTTCTCTTTAAGTCCAGAATCAGCTTGTTCCTGTTTGAATAAAGAGCCAAATATCAATTCTATTTTGGATAGGATGGTGAGTAATCTAGAAAGAAATTCTACAGACCTCAAACCACCTTAATTCACACTCCCCATAGACCCAAAATGGCGAATTTTCTTCAAATTCTCCGGATTTTCATTTAAATTTTGAGAAAATTAAACCTCTCAATTTTGCTCATCCCTAGTCAGAACCAGGTACCCCAATACAATGCCCACAACCACCAATACAAGTTGCCAAAGTCTATTGGGGTCCACAAGGACACAGCAAAGTGAAGAACCACAAAGAAGGGAAAATGCATTCAAGTTTACAATTTACAACAATATAATATTTACATCTAGAAAATTAAAGGTACATTTTCTCTTTAAGTCCAGAATCAGCTTGTTCCTGTTTGTATAAAGAGCCAAATATCAATTCTGTTTTGAATAGGATGGTGAGTAATCTAGAAGGAAATTCTACAGACCTCAAACTGCCTTAATTCACACTCCCCATAGACCCAAAATGGCGAATTTTCTTCAAATTCTCCAGATTTTCATTAAAATTTTGGGAAAATTGAACCAATTATGTTTTGGATAGGATGGTTAGTCATTTAGGAGAAGGGTCTACAAGTCTCAAATCACCTTAACTCACACTCCCCATTGACCCAAAATGGTGAGATTTCTTCCAAATTCCTCAATTGTTATTGAAATTTCAAGGAAATAGATACATTTGATTTTGCTCATCTCTAGTCAGAACCAGGTACTGCCCACAACCAGCAATATAATTTGCCAAAGTCTATTGGGGCCACAAGGACACAGCAAATGTAAAGAATCATGAAGAGGATAAAATAGCTTAAATTTTTAAATTTTCAACAAAAAAAATTTACATCTAGAAAAATAAAGATTTATTTGCTCTTTAAGTCCAGAATTAGTTTGAATAATCTGTAGAATAACAATTCTGTTTTGGATAGGACAATGGGGTATCTGGAAGGAGATCCTGCAAGCCTCACTCCCCATTGACCCAAAATGTCCAAATCTCCCAAAAATTGTATATATATATATATATATATATATATATATTTTTTTTTTTTTTTTTTTTTTTTTTTTTTAATTTGGGGGAAATGGAAATTCACAATTTCACTCATCCCCAGCCAGAACCAGGAACTGCCAGTGATTATCATTACTATTTACCAAAGTCTCTTGGGCATCACAAGGGCACAGTAAAGTGAAGTAAAAACACATTTAATTTTATAATTTACAAAAAAAACACGTCTAGAAAATAAAGGCACATTTTCTCTTTAAGCCTGGAATCGGCTTGTTCCTTCTAAAATAATATACAGAATATCAATTGCATTTCAAGTGGGTCTGCAGCGCTGGGTAGGAACACAAGACCTGCGCTCTTGAACACAAGAGGACTCGGTTGGATTGCTGAGACCCGTCTTTTTTTTTTTCATTCTCGAGGATTGGAAAGTTTGTTTAAAAATTGAACAGATGTTTAATTGCTTTTAAAACTTGAGCCCCAAAGCACAGCACATAAATATGACAGAATATACAATGCGCCTGGTTGTATTTTTTACAGCAGCGTCTCGTATATCCAAGAGACAAACGCTGAAAAGGAGAGGACCATTGAAAATGATACCATTAAAAAAATATTCTTTTTTTTTTTCTTAAGTCCTCTTGCCAAGAGTTTCATAATGAAATACATTAGTTAAATGTTCAACTGTGATAAAATTAGATCCTCTTGAAGATTTTCACTCATTATGGTGGAACTAAACTTTCCTTAATAGAAAAAAAACACTAGGAGGTAAAGTTTTTCTGTAGAATTCACGAGCCAAAAAACTTTTTTTCTTTGGCTCCTGGCGACTTTTTGTTTTCTGTGTTCACTATACAACGTATCTGTCAAGCAATATAAAAGACGGACATTTCCCAGAATACCTGCAGCGTAGCACTAGGGTGGTGAATCACAGTCTGTCATGATCAGGGGTCAGGCTCAAAGACCAGTTGCTATAGCAGTGGAAAGGCTCACCTGAAACCAGCAGGACAGGTACACAGGCAGGTCACCGTGGCGGAGGAGTGGGCTCACCCAAGGTGCGGAGTATAAGTACCAACTGGTGTTCACCAGAGCTTCTGATGGTGGAGATGGATTTTGCAGTGTGTTAGCACCAGGTCACGGTCCTTAGGATCACGACACCAGGAGGTGAGCAAGCGGAGGTCCAGTAGTGTATTAAGCAGGTAAGGATCAAACGGAAGCATGGTCAGTAAACAAGCCAAGGTTGGTAATGAGCAGGCTGGGATCAGGCAAAAGCAGGGGCAGACTGACCATTTGGAAACTCGAGGGCCCGGGGTCAGTAGGGGGCCCCATGAGATGCCCCTGGTACCTTTTTCATAGGCTTTTCTGAGTTTGGGAAGGACACAGGGGCCCCATGATCCCCTATTGCTTGGGGGCCCCATGAGTTGTCAGTCTGCCCCTGGGCCGAAGTGTAGTCAAGAACAAGCCAAGGGTCAATAACGAATAATAGAAAAATATGGATAACAGCAGAGAAGGCAAGGGGCAAGAGACTGTCTGGAGAGCACAATAATCTGGCAAACAATAAGTGCAGAGACATGGCTAATATCAGGAAGTTCATGGGAGGAGCAAGGGGTTCAAAGTTCATGACAAACAAGGTCAAGGTAGGATCATCCAAATAATTGTCAAGGGCGCTTGTCCAGCATTCCAGGTGGCTCAGCAAGAAGCAACATTGCCACTCACGGCCAAGGTTCGGACCCAGGCTTTAACACAGCCATTCACATTCAAGCATGTTCTGACATGTTCCAACTTACACTCTTCTGGGTTGCAGACCAGATGACTCTTTACAGAGTAGTAGAGGAAATAACCTGTGTGTACTTTGTGCTGTTGGTGGAAAATGAGTGACAGGACTCTTGAGCTGAGGAGTAACATCAAATTTTGCGTGAAAATTGGAAAAAGCTCTGTTACAGCAGGTTTATAGTGAACTTTCCATGAAGAAATCAAATGTTTTGAATGGCATTAGCGGTTTAACCTCCTTAGCGGTTTTCCCAAGTGTAGCTCGGGGTAACATTTGAGTACCAAGAGCGGTAACCCCGAGCTACACTCGGGCTTACCATGCGGCGTTGCTCGGGGAGTCCCTGCAGCACTTACCTTGCCCTTCGCTCCCGCGATGTGTCCCCTGCAGCGTCCCCGGCCATCTCCTCCGGCCGATGCCGACATCCGGCTTCCGTGTTCTAGTCCCTGTGACGTCGGGACGTACGGGCGCCTGCGGCAAATTTGAAATTTTTAAAAAATGTCATTTTTGCTGTCATTGCTGTTTCAATGCATTTCACATACATTTTGTCCCGAGTGCTTTGTCCGGCGCCCTGCCTGCATTTTGACTGTTCTTTCTGCCTGGAAACTTAGAAAAGTCCATGGCATCCAAAAAGCATCCCTTTACGTCAAAAGCGGTTTTAGACCGGATAGAGAACAGCCATAGTAAATCAGAACCACTTGCAGAATTGAGTGATAATGATTCGTGGGGGAAATTCGTCATCAGACACTGAAAACGATTTTGCGACTTTGCTCAGCGAATTTGCCTCTGTATTTCAAATTTCAGTGTTTTTGGTTTGATTATATTATTGAATTAAATTTATTATTAATATATTATTATTTTTTATGATTATTTATTAAATTATAATTTATGATTTCGTGTTTCAAGTTTTATCATACCCGGGATGTTTACTAGACTCTTGTTCGGACAGATTTCAGTGAGTTATTCCTAAAAATTACAGCCTACAATAAAAAACTACATATTTCCATGCAAAAAAAATGGTACCGCTTTCAGCACCAAAAAACGGAAAGAATCATACCGCCGAGGAGGTTAACCCTTTGAGGACCAAGGGACGTATTTGTCCCATGTTTTTAATTGCCTGTATCATCTGATTAAGAACTTAAAACTCTTTTTTTTTTTTGGTTTGAGTCAAAATATTAGTTCTTAACAAACAACAAATGGATCTAGCTTTTTGCCAATTATTTCATGAAATGGTTTAGTTACAGCAACTGAAGTGTACGAACTTTAAAAACAAAAAAAAAACAAAAAAAATTATTCTTTTGGCGTTCCAAAATGTTACGGTCCTCAAAGGGTTAAGGAGGGGCGGGAAAATGCTTATGACGACCCAAGAAGTGGGCAGCCAAAAAACGCAAAGGGCGGATGCAAATGTGAAAAATGAAAAGGTTACAGGAATCTGTTTGGAGGAAAAGACTGGAACTCTGGCCTGACAAGTGGATTCTCCACCAGGACAATGCTCCTGGTGATGTGTTAAGTGATACATGCAAGTAATGCATGATGTGTTAAGTGTTCGCCAGTTCATGCCCAGAGATCTATTTTGAAACTTGACCAAAAACTTTATTCCCCTGACTTAGCAACCCTTTACTTTTGGCTGTTTCCAAAACTAATAAATGCCTAAAAGGACAGATTTGATGACCTTCTAGATATCCAGCATGCCGCAACAAAAATACTGCGCAGCGTCCCGGAAAACAAATTCCAGGAATGTCGCATTGTCATCTAGAAAAGTGTGTTGCTTCACAAGAGGACTACTTTGAAGGTGACAACAGTTGCAAATGTATAGATAAGCAAACATTTTTTCAGTCCATTGTGGGAATTGTCATGACTTGTACAGCCCAGCTTTATCCTCAGCATGGTGAACCACTGTCCAGGAGTTTCATAATGAAATTTATACTTTTTGATTTTCAACTGTAATAAAATTAGATTTTCATGTTGGTCTTGAAGAAATTCACCTAACAAAGCACAACTAAACTTTCCCTAAAGAAGAATTCCAGGTATGGATCTTTTTCCATAGCAGGGGCGGACTGACCATTTGAAAACTCGGGCACTGCCCGAAGGCCCGGGGTCAGTAGGGGGCCCCATGAGATGCCCCTGGTACCTTTTTCATAGGCTTTTTTGAGTTTGGGCAAGAACACAGGGGCCCCATGGTCCCCTATTGCCCGGGGGCCCCATGAGTTGTCAGTCCGCCCCTGTTCCATAGTTAGGCCTCATTCACATGGGCATTAGGGATAAAGTCAGTGTTCAGTCCGAACATAAGTTCAGCACCAAATGTTTGAAGGAGAGGTAGGACCAAAGCTTGTTTGGCCCTACTTCTCCTGTGGGTCAAAGGAGTGCACTTCATTCTGCATTCCTGTGACCTATATTCAGCTGAGCCGGTCCAGACTCTGGAGGGATCCCGACTTTAATGATGGGATCCACCCAGATGCCTGGACCAGTAGCTGGCTTAGCCTCTCAGTGCGCCACTAAGAGCCTGAGCCGGCTACTCCCTGTCCCCTCCAGAGCCCAGTGCTTCAGTGAGCGCTGGAGAGGCAGAACAGAGAGCCAGTGACTGACAGTCACTGCTCTCTCCTCAATGAAAGCCAAGAACTGAGCGATCAGTGGTCTTTGATCACTCAGTTCTTGGTCTTAGAGACACTGCATCCACCTATGTAAGTATGTAGGTTTGTTATTTTTTAAATTCCTACACTTCTCTTTTGCGATGTTTGTCATGGCCTCGATCCAGCTGTCAATGGTTGCTAAGGAAGCTGTGGGTGCTTGTACCTTCCACACCCTTACTGATCACCGACATCACCCTGCCCATTCACATACAAGGCCAGGTATTTCAAATGGGCAGACTATAGAGGCCATGACCATATTTGGGCATTGATGTCACCACTATCCCTGCCCCTTCCCTTATAAAGTTTATGACAGCTCAGGGAGCTGTCATTTGACTCTGTGTATGGTGGGTTGTCAGGTTTCCTTTTCTTTTCTTCCGGATGGGAGGAGGGCATCAATGAATTACAAGGGAAACTTGAGGGGGGGGGGGGGATTTTTAAAATAAATGTCTTGGGTGTCTTTATTTCTGTTATACCTTCATGTTGAGGGCATGTGACCTTGTCCTTTTCTCTCCAGCCTACTGTTCTTGGTGCCCTCTTCAATGAATTACAGTTTTTTTCAACCATAGAGGCTCAGCATCACATGTGGGCATTACCTAGGGCAGGCTACATGCTAATACAACCTTTCTAGAAACTCCCACTCTTCCAGACTGACATCCACCTATCAAAGCATTTTAATATTTGCATAACTCCTCCCACTGTATGCATTAGGGCTGATGGCTCTTGACAGGAGCAAGGGGCAAGGGTACTATGAAGTTCTCAGTAAACTATGTACAGCACCCAGCTGGGCCCCTCCTAGATGCCATGATCTGCCTATATTGCCTATAGAAGCAGACCCTGCGATGATGTCACTGAATCTAAAATAAAGTAGGCATGAAAGTGTTATTTTTTTAATTTTTATTTTTTTTAATGATTTTTTTATTTAAGAAAAAATATTTTTTAAATTATGTTTTATTTAAAAATAAATTTATTTAACAATTTATTTAACTATATCATAAGTATATTGACAAGGGGAGAAGAACCAGAGACTTAAAAATACTGTATATCCGATCCTCGGTCCATTTTAAGGGTATCAAGAAATCTTCTGGAGCTTGTTGACTTTTACAAGACAATGGCGGTGTGCTTCCATCTACCGCACTCCGTCTATTGCCTCTCCACGCTTGTCGCCGGCTGCTGTGCTGTAATAGGTGCTTACTGAGCCTTGCCACAACAGCTGACAACAGGTTTTTACTTATTTATTTATTTTTTTAAATTCCACCTTTGAAGATAAAAAAAAAACCTGTTTTATATCACATAAAAAAAAACAAAAAAACAAAAACGAAGACAACAGGAAAACGGGAAGCAGAAGATCATTTCAGTTGTGGCACATCTGATCCGCTCCAGGACAGCAATTAAATTCAAATAAGGCTTTTTGTATGTTGATGAGTTTTCTCCTTTAATTCATTAGTCATTATGTGTTTTCTAAGTTGCCGTTTCCTGCGCAGTCAGATCAATTAGGCGGAGACGGGGAGAGACGTGTAAATTCTTCATTTCGCTGGGGCCCCAGTGGCAGACCTACAGTACACAAAGCTTTTTGTATTTTCACAGTCTGTCTCAGAAGAAAGATTTGCTTAATTTTGTTTTTGCAAATCGGAGGTTGACGCTTCTTCGTATTAAAGAGTAACTCTGGGAATAGGATAAATCAACTTTCCCCGCATTGCAAGTAAAAAAATGCGCACTATTGGCTAGGTTAGCAGGAAAAAGGACTTTATCTTAGGTTATCTGTCAGGGACTGCGGGTCTCGCAGCGGCGCACAGGTCTGCACATACACAGATTGCCTAGGTGCACTAATATGCAGGCACTAGGACCTGGGAGTTGGCGTCGGCAATTGGACCAATGACTGTGCAGGGCGCACTATTTAAACTGGCCAGACGGTGACTAGGTTGCCGCAAGGTCTAGTTCCTGTACCTGTGTTTCTGAAGTGTTCCTGTTGCCGATCCTGCTTGTCCTGATTTGTGTTGACCTTCTCCTGCTCTGACCCCCGGCTCCTCCCTGACTACTCTCCTCCTGTTGCTGAACCTTGGCTCGTGACCCGGCTGCTCTCTGTCTACTGTTTGGTACCTACCTGCCTCCACCGTTACCGACCTGGCTAGTCTGACTACGCTCATTCCTGACTGTCAGCCTCTTCACAGCAGGCTCACCCCCCCGGTACGTACCCTCGGCGGGACCCCTCTACCACAGTTGGGTGCACTCAGGGGGCACGACCTGGTTACGCACCAAGTCCATCCCCATCATCAGGGGCTGTAGTGAAAAGGCAGACTGGGACTTAGACTCCACGTCCTGGGGAATCCCGTTCTGTGGATCACTAGAGATTCTGCCGGGCGGTGCCTGACATTATCCCTCATGCTGGTGCTGGCGGCTACCCTCTGATGCTCTGGGTTGAAGGCAGGCCCTTGGGGTTCTCATTTACAATGCAGGTCTGATAATCCTGCGTGGTACAAAAAAACTGTCAAAAGCCCAAAGGTAACCTCAGGAGAAGTACAGGCTGCTCTGGAAAAAGACAGTGCGGTTGTTTCAAGAAGCTTGATACTTGAACAAAAATGAGCTGCATGGTTGAGTTGCCAGAAAGAAGCTTTTACTGAGCCAATGCCACAAAGTGAGGCATGTCAAGGTGTTGTCGGGCATATTGTAATCAAGCTTTTTTTTTGGGCTGCACTCTTTCTTGGTCTACCTGACCTTGGCTTGATATCAAGAGATCCTCAAATTTTCCATTTCTTGACAAATGATTGAACATCACTGACTGGCATATTCAAGGCTTTGGATATCTTTTTAGATCATTTTCAATCTTTATAAAGTTCCATTACCTTGTTACTTTTCTGCTCCCCATGGCTCAGTATCTCACCTGCTCAGTGCATCCATGTGAGAGCAAACAAACTCGCAGACTATTTATACACAGACACTAATTTTAAAAAACCACGGATGTGAGAAATTAAACTTTAATTGCCATTGTAACCTGTGTGTGTTACCTTCTGTGTCTGTACCAAGGCCAAACATTCCAGGGGATGGAAACTTTTGATTAGGACCATTTGGGTGATTTTTGCTATCATTATGATTTAAAAAGGAGCCAAACAACTATGTGATAGTAAATGGATTCAGCTGGTCACTATCCTTAAATAAAGGACAGTTGTTTAGCATGATAAGACATATTTTCAATACCAATTTAGAAATTTTCAGTATCAATGCCACAATTTTACGATTTGTGACAGGTTATGCAAACTTTTGGACACAACTGTATATACATATATATATATATATATATATATACACATACATATACACACACAGCAGTATGTGTGTATATGTATATATATATATAAACACACACAGTATATATATATATATATATATATATATATATATAGGTGCAGCGCTAAAATAACATAAATAAGGACAGCATATTATAGCATAAAATAAAGTGCAGAGTATCGGATCACACTGAGGTGAACTTGATGAATAAAAAGTCCCAAGATAAATGAGGGCCCACGTGGGGATCCGGTAGATCCTAATGAGTGCGTGGGGCAGGGTTGCAGTGTACCACACGGTGAATCTAGGGTAAAAAAGTGCGCACTCACCAGAAGTGCATCAAAAATACGCATGTGAAATTATCCTGTTTCATCAGGTAGCGGTCATCTACTGCCAAGGTAAGGTCAGGATCATACACCTTCCAATCGCAACTCAGGGTAGGTACTCCAAGTCTGGAGTTAGTCTGGAGGAGTGGAGTGATTGCATTAAGATCACACAAGATAGCACCCACATATGATGTTAAACCCCATGATTGATAGAACTGAAATCCACTGATCACAAGGGATCGGGCCAGGGGAAGTCAGACTGGGAAGGAAAGGGCTAGATTAGTCTTTATCAACCCTTTTACACTAGAAGAACCCTTAAAACAATTTTCAGGTCTCAGGGTCTGCCTGTTAAAACCAATTTAAAGGGGGTCAGTGGAAAAAATGCCTCTTATATTGGTGGGCAGTGATAAGAAAGCCCACTTTATGGTGGTGGTCTGAATGCCACCCTTACAGATAGCTAGAAAGGCCATTGGTGTTATGCCACTGACTTGTCTAAGTGGTGTTGACCATCAGATGAGAGGTCAATTAGTCAGAATTCAAGGAACCCCCAAAAAACTCAAAAGGAACCCTAGGGATCCACTGAACCTTGGTTGAGAATGGCTGGGCTAGGTGAAGCTGGACATCCTCCAGCCAGGAAACACAGCTTCTAATGCACACTGTGAAAATCAGTGTGCAGGGAAGTCAGAGTAAGTAATTTCAGTACAAGAGAGGTGCTGGTACAACTCTGAATAACTGAATGGAAGGCTGCAGGACAAATTTAAGGTTCAACAAGTGGGGTCCTCTCTTAGTGTAGCCCCCTAAATAGGGGCTAATAAATCAATTTAGTTTTTGGCTGGGCTGTAGTTTGTTCATGCAGATTGTATAACTTTTCACCTGTTTTTTACCTAAGCTTAAGTTGGCCTAAGTTAAGTTATGAATATACTTTCTTCAGCCAATCCAGTTGGAGGTTTATGCCACTGGTGCACGCTAGAGGAGGATATAAATGTTTGGGACAGAACATGCTCTCGCTCTCTTCCCCAAGACTGAGGCCTAAGGAAGAGCTGCTGGATGGAGCTCTGCTATTGAGCCCAATGGCCCTTTTTGTTGCCATCATGTGCTGAAGTGGTTCTGAAGCTGTCCTGTCTGGTCTGGAAGAAGCTGTGCCAAGGAGTCCCAGAGAAGGCCCTTTTCTATAGAGAGCCAGGAATAATGTTGGTCTCTCAAAAAGGCTTGGTGACTCACTGGATGCACTGAAATTTTAGAATGGGCTTACAGTGTTGCTGGGTCTGTGTCAGGAATGGACTCAGCACTGGTGGTGGGACTCACCTGCCGTGTGGGCTGCAGTACCAGGGCTGACCAGCGGGTGCTCTCAGCAACCAGAAGCTCACTCCTGCAGTCAGCCATCAGCTGAAGCTGATTGCAGGAGGTATATTTAAGTAGGACCAGGCCTGTGATCATGGCCTTGGTGTATTGTTTCCGATGAGCCCCTGTACCTGGTATCCTGTGTTCCTGTTCTGCTGACTATCTGATTTGTTGCCGACCCTGCCTGATCCTGAACTCTGCTGACTTCTCCTGCTTGATCCCTGGCTTGCCTGATCTGTACCGCGCTGCCTGTGAGTTACTGAACCCAGCTTGTGACCCTGACTATTCTCTGCCTGCTCCTCCGGTACCTCGCTGCCCGCACGTTGCTGACCTGGCCTGCCTGACTACGCATGACGCTACCTAGACGATCCATCCATCCATCCCGCATGGATCTGTCCCTGTTACCAGGTCTGCCAGCCTCTTCACGTCAGGCTTTCCCATGGTACATACCCTCGTCGGACCCCTCTATCACAGTTGGGTGCACTCAGGGGCCACGACCTGGTCACAGTCCTGCGTCAAGTCCATCCCCACCATCAGGGGCTCTGGTAAAAAGGCAGACTGGGGCTTAGACTCCGTGCCCTGGGGAATCCCGTTCTGTGGGTACTAGAGATCCCGCCGGGCGGTGCCTGACAGTGCCTAATGGCCTGCCTGACCATTCCACCTCTCCAGTCCTGACTACGCCTGTGTTCCTGAAGCCTGCTACTTCCCTGTGTCAGTCCACACATTTCTGGTCATACCCCGATCCCTGACAGTCTGGTTAAAAGTTCTGACACTGTGAAGCTGAACATTGATCTGGAGAGTCTGTAAGTGATCTGCTATGGCAGGGGTGGGCAACTGTGGCTCTCCAGCTCTTGGTAAACTACAAGTCCCATCATGCCGCTGCCTTTGGGAGTCATGCATGTAACTGTCAGTTTTGCAATGCCTCATTGGACTTGTAGGTCTACAACAGATGGAGGGCCACAGTTGCCCACCCCTGTGCTATGGTATTTGGACCCCTAACCCTCACCTCCTTAACTGTTCTGCAATAAAACTTTAAAAGACAAAAGTGATTGGTGCCCAATATCCTTTCTCAGTCCCCCCCATTTTATCCCTGGGGTTAAATGCTAGCCCACCCCTGTATCTGGAGGTGCTATCTTGACTTTAGGGTGTCTTAGTTTAATTATCTAGCAATCTTTTTCAGTTGCCCAATGCTTACTCATCGTCTTGTTATGTTGACATCTGTACAATTTTATTATTTTTGTTTCTCTGATATTCATACTAATTAGAATCCCCTCCCAGAGACATGTGTATCCGTTGAGCATTGTATACAATGTATATGTCACTAGCTGCCTCTAATTCCCGTTACAGATCCCGTCAGAGGGGAATGACAGGAAATAGATCACGGAAGGAGCTGCTTACTAATCATCAGTTGTTATAGTGAGATTGCCTATGGCAAGCTGCGGGGCTCTGTCTACGGAGAGATCAAGCATTCTATCAGTAGTCACAGAACTCGCATGTTGTCCCATTCATCTTCACCTATCACAGGTTCACTTTAAACCATTCAACAGGTCCCAGAGTGCCCAGGAAATGTATCTACAAGGGACTGGCCTTTTTTTTCTTAAAAACTGCCACAGGTCTATTAAAAGGATATAAACTATAAAATATCATTGTCCAATATGTAAGCTGGACTGTAGGTGGTCACAAACATTTTTCCCATTTTGGAAGCTTTGCTCCTTGCCTGTGGCACAAGGAGGGTGAAATGAATTGCCTGCAATGCTGAGCTGCAGTGACTATTTTGGGGAAGACCATGAACAAAGCTTGGCTATGGAGTGATTGGCCAAAGGATGGCACAGAGAAGGGGGGTATGGGCTGCTGTATATCCTGGGATGATAAGGGCCTGCTGGAAGGTGGTGAAGACATTATTGGAGTCAAACCATGCAGCAGGCTGTTGGCAGCCCATTTTGCCCCTTCATCAAGTCAAGTAGCAGATACCTCCTGGTAGGCCACTATTGCTGACTCGTGCTGCTGTCTGAATGCTGAGAATAATGCCACTGTTGCTGACTTCACTGATCCACAGAAAAGATCAGCTGTCACCCCAGCAGTTGATAAGAGGTTTCTGGCCAAGCCCTACTATACCCTATTAAATAAAAAACAGTACTGTTTGCTTGGGACACAGTGCAGACACCTGTACGTGGGTTTGGAGGAACTTTACCTGGGCGCTTTAACACTGAATTTGGGCCCCAACATACTGGCCAGTAGCATTTCTATTTTGGGTGAGCTAATATGTATGCTGGGTGGATTGTGATTGGCTGAAAAAAAGAACACAGAGGAAGGGGATATGGACTGTGGTGTATCCTAAGATGGTAAAAGCCTGCTGATAGGTGGTGAGGACATTGTGTTAGACCGTGCAGCAGGCTGTTGGCAGAACATTTTACCAACACATCAGGGATGCAGAGAGTTGAAGACATCTTCTGGTACATGAGAACACCACTATCACTGACTGGTGCTGCTAGCTGATAGCTGGGGATAATGCCAATGCTGCTGCTGCCTCGGAGGAGAACAGAGGGAGACCAGTTCTCACCCCAGGAGTTGGCGAGAGGCTGCTGGCCAAACCATACTGTACCCTATTAAAGAGGAACAGTGTTGTTTGTTTGGGACACAGTGCAGACCCCTATATGTGGATTCAGAAGAACTTTGCCTGAGGGTTCCAACATTGGATTAGGACCCCAACATACTGGCCAGTAGCATTGTCATTTTGGGTGAGCCAATATGTATACTGGACGGATTGTGATTGGCAAAAGGAGGACACAGAGGAAAAGAATGTGGACTGCTGTGCATCCTGGGATGAAAAGAGCCCTCTGGGAGCTGGTGAGGGCATTGTGGGAGATGAACCATACAGCAATCTGTTGGCAGAACATTTTGCTAACACATCAGGGATGTAGAGTGGTATGGAGATATTTCTTGGTACATGAGAACGCCCCTGTTGCTGACTGGTGCTGCTGCCTGATCGATGGGAATTATGCCACTACTGATGACTTAGCTGATCCACTGAAGGAAAACATAGGTAGACCAGCTGTCACTCAAGGAGTTGGTGACAGGCTGCTGGCCAAACCCTACTATACCCTATTAAAAAAATAACAGTACTGTTTGCTTGGGACACAGTGCAGACGCCTATACGTGGATTTGCAAGAACTTTGCCTGACCACTCCAACACTGAATTTGGGCCCCAACATACTGGCCAGTAGCATTTCCATTTTGGGTGAGCCAAGATGTATGCTAAATGGATAGTGATTGGCTGAATCAAAGTAGTGTTTGCTTGGGACACAGCAGGTACCTATACCCGGGTTTGCAGGAACTTTGCCTTAGTGTTCCAACGCTAAATTTGGGCCCCCACAAACTGGCCAGTAGGGAAGAGGCTTGATAAAGCCAGCTCAACTATCAATTGAGCACTCCAACACCAGATTTGGACCCCAACATACTGGCCAGAAGGGAAAAGGCTTGATAAAGACTGATAAAACATAGCATTGCCCTTGGACAGGACCTTCCTATGTATAGGGTTTAGGGGTAATTCTCTGGTCCGTTCACTTATTACAAACTGTAAATTGCCGTTCATAAATGGAGCCCACATTTTCAGGCTGTGCACGCTCCCTGGGAGCGCACGGCACCACTGCCCTCCGGACACAGCGGAACACTGATCATTGTACGGGACCTCTGTGTGAGGTCCCGATCATGTGATCACTGATTGGCCAATCAGTGATCACATGAATAGTAGTAAGCAAGATGTCACTTCTGACATCATTGCTTGCTACGTGTGAAATCTGTGAATGATCACAGAGATCACATGGTACAGGGCTATTCACAACAGCCTTGTACCATGTGACAAGCTGTGACCAATCACAGCTCTCACAGTATTTCTCACAGAGAGAAGGAGAAATTATTGATTTTACAGCCTTTATGGGTGTAAAAGCAATCAGTGTACAAAACAAAAATCTTCATCACCCCCCACAAGTAGTACAGTGTCATTATGGTGACACTGTACTGCTAGGGTGACAGTATGTTAAAAAAAAACATAAATAACAATATAAAAAATAAAATAAAGATATAAAAAAAAATTCAAAAATTATAATTTTTGGTTATAAACTAATTTGGGTTATTATTTTTTACTAAAAAGATAACCAAATCAATTTTGGACAAGATTTACGAAGAAAGATTATTTATTTGCAAAATTTTATAAGAAAAACACTTTTTCATTTATATAGCAAAAAAAATAAAAATCCCAGTGGTGAATAAATACCACCAAAATAAAGTTTTATCTGTCTCAAAAAAATGCTAAAAAATTCATATGGGTACAGTGTTGCATGACCGCGCAATTGTCATTCAAAGTGTGATAGCGGTGAAAGCTGAAAATTGGCCTGGACTGGAAGGGGGTGAAAGTGTCCGGACTGGAAGTGGTTAACTGTGTGTTTTTTTAACTGTGTGTTTTGTTGCCTTTGACATGTTTTGATTTTTTTTTTTGTATGACAAACATGTCTTCTTTTGCTGCATTTGAGAGCCAATGACAGTGAATGGCAATGCAAGTGCAACAGGAGTATTTCAAGCATCTTGTAAGCACTTGTTGTGGGACATTCTGCGTGTTCATGACACATTTACGTGTGAATGCAGTCTTAGTGTTTAGATTTAAATGATCTAACAATCTGAAATCCACCAACAGCCAAATCCCTATCTGATAGCGCCGGTTGGAATGGCGGCTAAATGTTGATATTTGTGCTGCGCGGTACAGTATTAGCCGGTGGAGGCTACCCCTGCACTCTTAACTCCTGACTAATTCAGCAGAAGCTGCGCATTAACATATGTACTCCAAATCTTCTGCGATTCTTCACATTTAAAAACATCCAAAAAGGCGGTGAGAGCTCAAGGTGAAAATTCCGCGTCCAACGTCGAAAGTACGTCCCGCGGTCTCCCGGGTGCTCTCCAGAATAAATATGAGCCACGATGGGGTTAATAATGTATGGCTTCTCTGCGCCACGGAATGCAAATCAGGTGCACTTCTCTTTCAGCTCTGGGAGCCTTCCCTCGAATCCTCGGATTACGAAGTGTTGTGATAAATATTTCATGGAGGCCTACGGGGCTTTCAGAAAAAAAAAATAAGAGAGATCTGATACTCTAGGAATGAAGCCGGAGCTGACAATATAAATTGAGTGAGACTAGTCCGAGAACATTATCCCAGGAAAATGGCTCCTCGCATGATGTCAAGCCAGCTATCTGCTTCATTTTAATGAGCCCCGCTCGCTAGATGAATATCTCATGCTGTTACGGACTTGCTGGGAACGTGGAGCTCCTCGGGAGTCGGAAGCTGATGTTTTTTTCAGCAGGCGTTCAATCCAACCGCAGCACCATGGCACGCAGTAACGAAGGGAGGTGAACGGTGGATTACAGGCTCAGAGGATAGTGAGAAGGCGGTAATCCCTGTTTTGGAAGGATTTCAGACGCCAGTCAGGACCAGGGGGCCCAAATACCTGTCATGATTGGAAGTCAAGCTTCTGGTCAAATTGACGTTCGGTAGTCTGACCGAAGCAAGCCATAGATTAGGTCTTGGCTACAGGCCCAGGATGGGAACATGTCAGGGGTGTAATAGAAATCCCCTTGTTTGGGGAAAAACAACAGTGCCTAATTCCTTCCCACCCCAGGAACTCTTCACAAGGTTCTGAACACCAGGGGGTAGGAAACATTGGCCTATCACATGACCACTATGATTGGCTGTCACAGTAGCTACATGATCAAGAGCCTGTCCCATGGAATTATAGGCTCAGAGGATAGTGAGAAGGTGGTAATCCCTGTTCTGGATGGATTTCAGACGCTGGTCAGGACCAGGAGGCCCAAATACCTGTCATGATTGGAAGTCAAGCTTCTGGTCAACTTTACGTTCGGTAGTCTGACCGAAGCAAGCCATAAATTATGTCATGGCTACAGGTCCAGGATGGGAACATGTCAGGGGTGCAATAGAAATCCCCTAGTTTGGGGAAACACAACAGTGCCTAATTCCTTCCCACCCGCCCCAGGAACCCTTCATAAGGTTATGAACACCAGGGGGTAGGAAAGATTGGCCCATCACATGACCACTATGATTGGCTGTCACAGTGGCTACATGATCAAGAGCCTGTCCCATGGAATTATGGGCTCAGGGGATAGTGAGAAGGCGGTAATCCCTGTTCTGGAAGGATTCCAAATGCCGGTCAGGACTAGGAGGCCCAAATACCTGTCATGATTGGAAGTCAAACTTCTGGTTAAATTTACGTTCGGTAGTCTGACCAAAGAAAGCCATAGATTATGTCATGAAAAACAACAGTGCCTAATTCCTTCCCACCCCAGGAATCCTTCACAAGGTTCTGAACACCAGGGGGTAGGAAAGATTGTCCCATCACATTACCACTGTGATTGGCTGTTACAGTGGCTACATGATCAAGAGCCTGTCCCATGGAATTATGAGCTCAGAGGATACTGAAAAGGCAGTAATCCCTGTTCTGGAAGGATTTCAGATGCTAGTCAAGACCAGGAGGCCCAAATACCTGTCATGATTGGAAGTCAATCTTCTGGTCAACTTTACGTTTGGTAGTCTGACCGAAGCAAGCCATAGATTATGTCATGGCTACAGACCAAGGATGGGAACATGTCAGGGGTGCAATAGAAATCCCCTAGTTTGGGGAAAAACAACAGTGCCTAATTCTTTCCCACCCGCCCCAAGAACCCTTCATAAGGTTCTGAACACCAGGGGGTAGGAAAGATTGGCCCATCACATGACCACTGTGATTGGCTGTCACAGTGGCCACATGATCAAGAGCCAGTCCCATCGGCTACCAATCATTAGCAGGGACAGGGGCGGGCTGACAACTCATAGGCCACCGGGTAATAGGGGATCATGGGGCCCCTGTGTCCTTAACCAAACTCAAAAAAGCCTATGAAAAGGGTATCAGGGGCATCTCATGGGGCCCCCTACTGACCCCAGGCCCTAGGGCGGTGCCCGAGTTTCCAAATGGTCAGTCCGTCCCTAAGCAGGGACCAAGAACTGTATTTCACAGTGCTGCAAATGTTCAGTGAGTGCACTATCAACACAGAAACATTGGCCGCATATGTGGTCATAAAAGGGTTAAAACTGAAGGCTAGGCAGTTATAAAAGACACAAAATAATACACTTCTGCACAAAATATATTTTTCAAATGTCTTGGTATCAACCTCTTGCAAAGCCCTGTACAGCAGAGCTAAGTCTGGGAGAGGAAGAATCAGCACAAGGAGCCAATCAGTTGTGCTGCAGTGCTCATGTGCTAATAAGGGATGTGCTGATATTAGGAGAGAGCAGAGTGACAGAAGGATTAGTGTGCTGCTTCTCCATCCCCCTCTCTGATCTCTGCTGTACAGACTGTACATGCGATTTCAAGAGGCTACTACCAGGTCATATGTAGGTACTTACACTGCTTGCATTAAAAAAACATATACCTGTATTTAACCAATTGTGGATCCTATGCATACTAAAAATACCCAATAAAACCTTCATCAAAGTTCACCGGACATATGTAGTGCACACCCCGTCCTCCTGCCTTTCACACTTGCTGGCAATTCCTATTCGGGAGTTTGCTGTATGGCTACAGCAGCTGTAATAGCTGCTGCTTTAAAACAAAAATTAAAAAAAAATTGTTTTTTTTTTGGAAATTTATTTAGTGATGTATTTTTAAAAAATTGCAAAATTGAAAGAAAAAAAAAAGGCTTTATTTAACCTCCTCAGCGGTATGATTATTTCAGATTTTTGGTGCTGAAAGCGGTACCATTTTTTTGCATGGAAATATGTATTTTTTTTATTGTAGGCTGTAATTTTTAGGAAAAACTCACTGAAATCTGTCCGAACAAGAGTCTAGTAAACATCCCGGGTATGATAAAATTTGAAACACAAAATCATAAATTATAATTTAATAAATAATCATAAAAATAATATAAAAATAATAAAAAATTTAATTCAATAATATAATCAAACCAAAAACACTGAAATGTGAAATATAGCGCCAAGTTCGCACATTGCTGAGCTCAGTCGCAAAATTGTTTTCAGTGTCTGATGAGGAATTTCCCCCACGAATCATTATCACTCAATTCTGCAAGTGGTTCTGATTTACTATCGCTGTTCTCTAGCCGGTCTAAAACAGCTTTTGACCTAAAGGGACACTTTTTGGACGCCATGGACGTTTCTCAGTTTCCAGGCAGAAAGAACAGACAAAATGCAGGCAGGGCGCCGGAGAAAGCACTCGGGACAAAATGTATGTGAAATTGGTTGAGACAGCAATGTTTTACTATGTAAAATGTAAAAAAAAAAAAATGACATTTTTTAAAATGTTTAAATTTCCCGCCGCCGGGACAGGACAGGGACAGGACACAGAAGCCGGATGCCGGCATCGGCCGGAGGAGATGGCCGGGGACGCTGCAGGGGACACATCGCGGGAGCGCAGGGTAAGGTAAGTGAAGAACACATGTCTGAGCAGTGCCGCAGGGTAAGCCCGAGTGTAGCTCGGGGTTACCGCTTTTGGTACTGAAATGTTACCCCGAGCTACACTCGGGAATACCGCCAGGGAGGTTAATTTGCAAATTACTTTTTCCCTTATTAGCCTCTTTTTACCCTTCTCCCCTTAACTGTCATTTTCCTGTTGATTTTTTTTTCTATAAAAAAGTTTCCTTTTGACCTCTTATTAACCCTTAGCTTACCCTTATCAGCCTTAATAAACGCCAATCTCCCCTTCTCCCTAGAACTATTATTTTACTGTTATTTTCTTTTAATATATCTATTTTTCTAACCATTGATCATTTTTTTTAGCTTTTATTTGTATTTCATTTTTAATTAACTTAAAAATGTATTTAAAAAAAAGGTGCAACATTGAAGGAAAAAAAAGGTTTATTTAATTTGTAAATGACTTTTACCCTATTATTATTATACAGTATTTATAAAGCGCCAATAGTTCGCTCAGCGCTGTACATTACAAACGGGGACAGAACATGTGACAGAACAATACCAATACAATGCAAAACATGAGGGGATCGAGGGCCCTGCTCTTTGGAGCTTACAATCTAGGAGGGAGGGGATGGTGGTACAGGAGGAGATAGCTGTGGGGGATGGGGTGGTAGGAAGAGTGGAGGAGGTCGGCAAGTTAGCAGGGGGTGGGGTAGGCTTCCCTGAAGAGATGGGTTTTCAGGGTGCGCCTAAAGGAGAGGAGAGTAGGTGATAATCTGATGGGTTGGGGCAGGGAGTTCCAGAGGATGGGTGACACCCTGGAGAAGTCCTGGAGGTGGGCATGGGAGGAGGAGACCAGGGAACTAGAGAGAAGGAGGTCTTGTGAGGAGCGGAGCGGAGTGTGCGTGTTGGGCGGTACTTGGATATTAGGTCGGTGATGTAGTTCGGGGCAGTATGGTGGACGGCTTTGTACGTCAGTGTAAGGATTTTGAATTTGATCCGTTGCGCAATCGGAAGCCAGTGGAGGGATTGGCAGAGGGGGGTGGCGGAGATGGAGCGGTTGGAAAGGTGAATGAGTCTGGCAGCCGTATTCAGGATGGACTGAAGCGGGGATAGCCAGCGGCGAGGCAGGCCAGTGAGGAGGGAGTTGCAGTAGTCGAGTCGTGATATGATGAGGGAGTGGATGAGCTGTTTAGTGGTTTCTGGGGTTAGGAACGTGCAGATTTTGGCGATGTTGCGGAGGTGGAGTCTGCACGAGTTTGTTAAAGATTGGACTTGGGGCTGGAAGGATAGGTTGGAGTCCAGAATGACACCCAGTACTCTGGCCTGCGGGGCGGGTTTGATGGCGGCGTTGTTGGATGTGATGGAGAAGTCAATGGGGGGTGGTGTCCGGGCTGGGGGGAAGACAAGAAAGTCGGTTTTGGAGAGGTTCAGTTTAAGGAAGTGGAGCGACATCCAGTCTGATATGTCGCTCAGTAGGTGTGTGATTCGGGCGGAGACCGAGGGGGTGAGATGGGGGGTTGAGAGATAGATTAACACCTTCTTCCACTTCTCTCCTTATCTATCTGCCCGTTGATTTTTTTTAAAATTAATATTTCTATTTTTTTAATCATTTAAACTTTTTTCATCTTTCATTTGTTTTTGTTTTTGAAATATTTTGGTGATGTGTTTTAAAAATGTGCAAAATTTAAAGAAAAAAAAAAGACTTTATTTAATTTGTAAATTACTTTTACTCTAGTTACGCCTTCTTCTCCTTATCCACTTTGCTATTATTTTCCTGCTGTTATTTTTTTATTATCTTTTTCTATTTTTCTAATCATGTAACCTGCAGCGATGCATTTAACAATGTAAAATTGGAAGAAAAAAAAAGTGCCTTTTTTTAATTTTGTAAATGACTTTGCAAAGTTTTGTGCAGATTTAGAATTTTTTGTGTCGTTTAAACTGGACAAATGGTAGAATAAAATTGATAATTTTTGTTTACAATAACACTTTTTTTTCCATTCGCTTAGATTTACTTAGATCCCCCACCTTCTCCGGTCTAATATTTGGTAGAGCAACAGTTGAATTTCTTGATCATGTCTGTATGCTTTAAATTCCAGCCACATGACTCGCTCTATGCTCCTAGGCACATTAGCAGCCAATGGGGTGGATTTCCGAAAGGAAAATAGACTGTACACTTTGCGAGTGCAGTTGCTCCAGAGCTTAGTAAATGATGACTTCCATCATCCAATCATGTCCAAGCAAGCATGTGATTGGGTATACATTACATAGTGAAGCTTCGCCTCGTTTACTAAGCTTTGGAGCAGGAGCGGACTGACAACTCATGGGGCCCCTGGGCAATAGAGGATCATGGGGCCCCTGTGTCCTTGCCCAAAGTCAAAAAAGAATATGAAAAAGGTACCAGGGGCATCTCATGGGGCCCCCTACTGACCCCGGGCCCTCGGGCAGTGCCCGAGTTTCCAAATGGTCAGTCCGCCCCTGCTTTGGAGCAACTTCATTTTCAGAGTGCACAGTCTATTTTTCTTTAGTAAATCAACCTCATTGTGAATATGCATCCATGTGGACAACTACATTTGAACATTACATATGCGGATGCCGCTTCATGCTTAGTAACTAGCCCAGGGATCCCTCAAGTAACTTTCAAATTGCTACTAATTTGCTTTTTTTCTATATATATTGTTTAATTTATATCAGTACAGATTTTTAAATACCCCCTCTAGTGGTCACCTGTATTTTAGGAAAGTAGCATCTCTGCTCAAGGACTGCTGAGATAAGCTGAGAAATTCTTTTACTGGATAATACCAATACATTGTATATAAACTATTAATATAAAAAAAGTGATATAAATATTATTATATTAAATATTACTAATAATATTATTAGTATTATATATTATTTATTATTATTATTATATATACATATTAATAACCACTTCCCATCTGGCTGCTGTATATAAACGGCTGGAAGGGAGCAGTGCAGGAACGAGTGGCCATTCATAAACGGCGCCTGCCATTTTAGTCTGTTTGCGCTCCCTGGGAGCGTGCGGCACCACGATCTGGTGCCCACTGTGTCCGGAGGACACAGCAGAACACCAACCGCTGTACAGGACCTCTGTGTGAGGTCCCGATCATGTGATTACTGATTGGCCAATCAGTGATCACATGAATAGTAGCAAGCAAGATGTCACTTCTGACATCATTGCTTACTACTAGTGAAATCTGTGAATGATCACAGAGGTCACATGGTACAAGGTTATTCACAACAGTCTTGTACCATGTGACAAGCTGTGACCAATCACAGCTCACACAGTATTTCTCAATGGCTGCACGAATGCAGCCAGAGACAAGGAGAAATTATTACTTTTACAGCCTTTATGGGTGTAAAAGCAATCAGTGTAAAAAAAAAACAAAAAACTTCATCACTCCCCACAAGTAGCACAATGTCACTATGGTGATACTGTCCTGCTAGGGTGACAGTATGTTGAAAAAAAAACAAAACATAAATAATAATATAAAAAAATAAAATAAAAATGGAAAAAATTTTTTTTAGAAAAATTATTATTTTTGGTTATAAACTAATTTTTTTTTTTTTTTACTAAAAAGATAACTGAATAAATGTTGTCCAAGATTTATGAAGAAAGATTATTTATTTGCAAAATGTTATAAGAAAAACAAATTTTTTCAAAATTTTTGGACTTTTTCATTTATATAGCAAACAAAAATAAAAATCCCAGTGGTGAATAAATATCAACAAAATAAAGTTGTTTTTGTCTAAAAAAAAATGCTATAAATTCATATGGGTACAGTGTTGCATGACTGCGCAATTGTCATTCAATGTGTGAGAGCGCTGAAAGCTGAAAATTGGCCTGGACAGGAAGGGGGTAAAAGTGTTTGGACTTGATGTGGTTAATATTACATATTTTTTTAAAATATATTTTTGGTGGGACTATTAATCTTTCCCCTGATATGCAAATCGTTTTTTCTAAGAGTAAGCAAATCGCTATAAGCCTGCAGGTCTGCCAGCCTCTCCCTCTTTCCGTTTTTTTTTTTTTTTTATTCCTTGTTTTTTTTTTAATTTTTGGTTTTGTTCAATTTCAAGCTTTTTTTTTTTTTAACCAGTTCTCTGTACATAGGTTCCATATTTTTATCAGTTCTCTGTGCATAGGTTTCATATTTTTTTTAGTTCTCTGTGCATAGGTTCCATTTCTTTTTCAGTTCTCTGTGCATAGGTTCCATTTTTTATCAGTTCTCTGTGCATAGGTTCCATTTTTTTTCAGTTCTCTGTGCATGGGTTCCATATTTTGTATCAGTTCTCTCTGCATAGGTTCCATTTTTTCTATCAGTTCTCTGTGCATAGGTTCCATATTTTGTATCAGTTCTCTGTGCATAGGTTCCATTTTTTATCAGTTATCTCTGCACAGCTTCCATTTTTTTAATCAGTTCTCTGTGCATAGTTTCCTTTTTTTCAGTTCTCTGTGCATAGGTTCCATTTTTTTTCAGTTCTCTGTGCATAGGTTCCATTTTTTTTATCAGTTGTCTCTGCATAGGTTCCATTTTTTTTATCAGTTCTCTGTGCATAGGTTCCATATTTTTTTTTTATCAGTTCTCTGTGCGTAGGTTCCATTTTTTTTATCAGTTCTCTGTGCATAGGTTCCATTTTTTATCAGTTCTCTGTGCATAGGTTCCATAATTGTATCAGTTCTCTGTGCATAGGTTCCATTTTTTTTTCAGTTCTCTGTGCATAGGTTCCATTTTTGTATCAGTTTTCTATGCATAGGTTCCATTTTTTTTCAGTTCTCTGTGCATAGGTTCCATTTTTTTTATCAGTTCTCTGTACATAGGTTCCATTTTGTTTTTCAGTTCTCTGTGCATAGGTTCCATTTTTTTTATCAGTTGTCTCTGCATAGGTTCCATATTTTTATCAGTTCTCTGTGCATAGGTTCCATTTTTTTTTTCAATTCTCTGTACATAGGTTCCATATTTGTATCAGTTCTCTGTGCATAGGTTCCATATTTGTATCAGTTCTCTGTGCATAGGTTCCATATTTGTATCAGTTCTCTGTGCATAGGTTCCATATTTTTATCAGTTCTCTGTGCATAGGTTCCATATTTTTTTTAGTTCTCTGTGCATAGGTTCCATTTCTTTTTCAGTTCTCTGTGCATAGGTTCCATTTTTTCTATCAGTTCTCTGTGCATAGGTTCCATTTTTTATCAGTTATCTCTGCATAGGTTCCATTTTTTTTCAGTTCTCTGTGCATGGGTTCCATATTTTGTATCAGTTCTCTGTGCATAGGTTCCATTTTTTCTATCAGTTCTCTGTGCATAGGTTCTATTTTTTATCAGTTATCTCTGCATAGGTTCCATTTTTTTTCAGTTCTCTGTGCATGGGTTCCATATTTTGTATCAGTTCTCTCTGCATAGGTTCCATTTTTTATCAGTTATCTCTGCACAGCTTCCATTTTTTTAATCAGTTCTCTGTGCATAGTTTCCTTTTTTTCAGTTCTCTGTGCATAGGTTCCATTTTTTATCAGTTATCTCTGCACAGCTTCCATTTTTTTAATCAGTTCTCTGTGCATAGTTTCCTTTTTTTCAGTTCTCTGTGCATAGGTTCCATTTTTTTAATCAGTTCTCTGTGCATAGTTTCCTTTTTTTCAGTTCTCTGTACATAGGTTCCATTTTTTTAATCAGTTCTCTGTGCATAGTTTCCTTTTTTTCAGTTCTCTGTGCATAGGTTCCATTTTTTTTCAGTTCTCTGTGCATAGGTTCCATTTTTTTTATCAGTTCTCTGTGCATAGGTTCCATATTTTTTTTTTATCAGTTCTCTGTGCGTAGGTTCCATTTTTTATCAGTTCTCTGTGCATAGGTTCCATATTTTTTATCAGTTCTCTGTGCATAGGTTCCATTTTTTTTTTCAGTTCTCTGTGCATAGATTCCATTTTTGTATCAGTTTTCTATGCATAGGTTCCATTTTTTTTCAGTTCTCTGTGCATAGGTTCCATTTTTTTTTATCAGTTCTCT
Source organism: Staurois parvus (assembly GCF_062004578.1). NCBI lineage: Eukaryota > Metazoa > Chordata > Amphibia > Anura > Ranidae > Staurois > Staurois parvus. The sequence goes on from NW_028317891.1 coordinate 5,984,240, forward strand.
GTACATAGGTTCCATTTTGTTTTTCAGTTCTCTGTGCATAGGTTCCATTTTTTTTATCAGTTGTCTCTGCATAGGTTCCATATTTTTATCAGTTCTCTGTTCATAGGTTCCATATTTGTTATCAGTTCTCTGTACATAGGTTCCATTTTTTTTTCAATTCTCTGTGCATAGGTTCCATATTTGTATCAGTTCTCTGCATAGGTTCCATATTTTTGTATCAGTTCTCTGTGCATAGGTTCCATATTTTGTATCAGTTCTCTGTGCATAGGTTCCATATTTGTTATCAGTTCTCTGTGCATAGGTTCCATTTTTTTTTCAATTCTCTGTGCATAGGTTCCATATTTGTATCAGTTCTCTGCATAGGTTCCATATTTTTGTATCAGTTCTCTGTGCATAGGTTCCATATTTTGTATCAGTTCTCTGTGCATAGGTTCCATTTTTTTTTCAGTTCTCTGTGCATAGGTTCCATATTTGTATCAGTTCTCTGTGCATAGGTTCCATATTTGTATCAGTTCTCTGTGCATAGGTTCCATTTTTTTTTCAGTTCTCTGTGCATAGGTTCCATTTTTTTTTTCAGTTCTCTGTGCATAGGTTCCATATTGACTTTTAATAATCATGGCCAAAAGAGCCGCATGTGTCCTCTCCACCTCCTACCTCCAGGCCTCTCCAGCGGAGATTGTGGCGGTCCGCGTACCGAGCGCTTGTAGCTCATTTAATCGATAGCTTTTATTTTTTTTAAAGCACATTGCCTGCGCCATGCCTTCACTTTTCATAAATGACCCAATTAGTTATTTGTCCTCATCGCTGACTTGGCAGCATCCAGCGCCGAGCACTCTCCACTCACTAACCCGGGGGCTCCATCGGCGTTATGGAGCCGTGCCCACTGACGTTATATCTCAACAGATACAAATGATCCCGCTCGTCATTAACTACCGCCAGTGCTGGTGGGCCAGAGATGGATGGTTCTTACAACACATTTACCACGCCGGACGTTATAAATAGATTTGTAAAACTGCATATGTAGCTGGATTTGGAGCCGGAAGCATTACATACGACGGAGTTGATCTGAGCATTTTCCATAAGTGCACATTCCAAGCTCCATTTGTAGACTTCAATGGAAAGACATTTTTTTTAAGAAGTGACTTTCAAACTGCTACTAACTTTCTATTTTTATGTCGGTATTATTATTATTATAATACAGGATTTATATATTATTATTTTTATTATTATTATACAGGATTTATATATTATTATTATTATTATTATTATTATACAGGATTTATATATTATTATTATTATACAGGATTCATATATTATTATTATTATTATACAGGATTTATATATTATTATTATTATTATTATTATTATTATTATTATACAGGATTTATATATTATTATTATTATAATACAGGATTTATATCGCGCCAACAGTTTGCTCAGCACTTTACAATATAACAATACAGCAACAATACAGTTCAATACAAGAGGGATAGGAGGGCCCTGATCCTGGGAGCTTACAATCTAAGAGGGAGAGGCTAGTGGTACAAAAGGTAGTAACTGTGGGGGATGGACTAGTAGGAAGAGTAGAAGATTCCATTATTAGCTGACGGCAGGAAAGATGTACAGTTGCAAGAAAAAGTATGTGAACCCCTTGGGATTACGTGGAGTTTTGCATGAATTGGGCATAAAATGTGCTCTGAATGTCATCTAAGTCACAACAATAGAAGAACACAGTCTGCTGAACATAATACTACACAAACATTAGATGTTGCCATGGTTTAATTGCACATAACATGTAAACATTCACAGTGCAGGGAGGAAAAAGTATGTGAACCTTTGGACTTAATAACTGATTGACCCTCCTTTGGCAGCAATAACCTCAACCAAACGTTTCCTGTAGTTGCAGATCAGACCTGCACAACGATCTGGAGTCATTTTGGACCACTCCTCTTCACAAAACTGTTTCAGTGTAGCAATATTCTTGGGATGTCTGGTGTGAATCGCTCTCTTAAGGTCATGCCACAGCATTTCAATCGGGTTGAGGTCAGGACTCTGACTGGGCCACTCCAGAAGGCGTATTCTGTGCTGTTGCAGCCATTGTTTTGTTGAATTACTTGTATGCTTTGGGTCATTGTCCTGTTGCATCACCCATCCTCTGCGGAGCTTCAGTTGGCGGACAGATGGTCGTACGTTTTCCTGCAAAATGTCTTGGAGTACCTGGAGGAAACCCACGCAGGCACATGGAGAACATGCAGACTCCAGGCAGGTGGTGCTGTGGTTGGGATTTGAACCAATGACCCTAGTACTGCCAGGTGGAAGTGCTAACCATTTGACCACTGTGCTGCCCCATTGTATATAAACATACAGTTTTCATTGATTTTCAAGAGAATCTTTCCTCTGATATGCAAATAAGTTTTTATAAGGGTAAGCAATTACTATATGTATATTAGGTGTGACAATTTAATGCCTGGAATGCCCAAGGCGTAGCCCTAGGGTGGGGAGTCACACAGCCATGCACACTCAAGCATGTTCTGACATGTTCTAAATTGCACTTGCCTGGGTCACAGATAAGTTGACCAGTCTTTACGGTGTAGTAGCAGAAATAACACGTGTGTGTGTGTGCGTGTGTTGTGCTGTTGGCGGAAAACGAGTGACAGGGATTTGGAGCAGCAGATTAATATCCGATTTTGCAACAAAATTGCAACTGAAAGTTTAGCTTTGTTATAACAGGCTTATGGTGACCATTCCATGAAAAAAATTGAATGTTTTTGAATGGCATAGGTGGTTTAAGGAGGGGCCGGAAAATGTCAATGATGACACAAGAAGTGGTCAGCCAAAAATGCAAAGGACAGATGTAAATTTAGACAGAGAGTGAACCCTCATTGTAAGACCAGAACTCTGGCCTGACAAGGGGATTATCCACCACGACAATGCTCCTGCACATGATGTTTTATGTGTTCATGAGTTCCTGACCCAGAAATCCATTCTGAAACTTAAATAACCACCTTATTCCTCTGACTTAGCACCCTGCGACTTTTGGCTGTTTCCAATATTTAAAAAATGCCTTAAAAGTACACAGATTTGATGACATTCCGGACACCAAGTGTGCCATGACAAAGATACTGCGCAGAGTTCCGAAGAATGAATTCCAGGAATTTTTCCAGCAGTGAAGGTGACAACAGCCTATAATGTCTAGGTAAGCAAATATATATATATAATTTTTTTTTTTTTTTGGGGGGGGCAGTCTATTCCGGGAATTAAATTGTCACACCTTTTTTCTACTTATATTTATTGCACTTTATATGGTAGTTTAAAAAAAATAGACATTTATATCATCATTGTGAATGCGATCCACAAGATGGAGGATATCCCTGCCTCAATAAAGTGAAAAGATGAAATATTCCCAGGCACTTGGTATCATTGGCACATCTTCAAATTCTCAAAAGTATACGAGGTGGTATAAAAAAGTTTCAAGACTAGTTTTGTGACACCCCAACAGATGCAGCACAAGCCTGCACACACAGTCACAGGATGCACTGACCTTCATAAGTCAGTGTGCCTAAAGAGATCATCCTGTGTACATCAAGAGCTGTACAACGGGTGCTATTCTGATCACTTACATTACCAAGTCTGCTATTTCATCGTGGACAGCAAGTTAGAACAAAGAGCGAATGTGAAATTTTGCATGAAACTGGGCAAATCTGCCACGGAGACGTGTGACATGATTCATGCGAGTTTATTGCAATCCTTCAGTAAGTCGTTTGAGGTATTTTGAAAGGCACCTGCACTTCAACGGCAGAAGAACATCACTGGACAAACAAGAGATCAGGAAGATGTTCAAGAAGCTCAACCTTCAAAAATGTGAAGACCATTCGGCAACTTGTGCATGATGATCATCGGAGAACAATCCTCAACATTGCTGCCATTGCCCAGGCAATCCTCCCATGTGGTTTGAACATGCGCCATGTTGCTGCCAAGTTTGGCTGCAATGATCTCACTTACCCACCCACCCTACTCACCAGATTTGGCTCCAGCAGACTTTGACCTCATCCTGAAAATGAAGATCCAGCTCAAAGGTCACCATTTTGCCAACATGGTGGAGATCCAGCACAAATAGCAGAAGGTGCTAGACACGCTAATATTTAACAATATATTTTTACAAATCTATCTTTTTTTTAGGATTGAAGAGTAAAAGTCTGCATATGCATGCACACGGCTGACTGGCTGCCAGCAGTACAGCAAGGATGGCAGGTAGCATTGACAGGGCCGCCCCACAAGTCATTTTCTAATCCTGACAAGCAGATGTCTGAGTCCTTATCTCGGTTATGGGAACAAGAGCTCTCAGACCTTCTGGACACTGGCCAGCAGCCCGGACAGCCGAACTAATGCAACCACTGACTGACATAAGTTTCCCAAGCTAATTCCTTCCTCTGATTTGTCTGGAACAGTAGGCAGCCAGAACGTGCCAGGGCACCTGCGCTCTCCTCTCATTTCAAGGTGGGCAGCTGGACCGGGACGATGGGGAGAGCCTTGGCACCAAACCAGCAGGCTCCGGCTGAGCTTGGCAGAGCGACTTCCAGGTGACAGAGCTGAGGCTGGAGTACCGGATCTATTGCTTTATTACAAAGGCAATAAACAAAGCCAAGCCACAGCACAGAAGGTTTCAGTGATGGCAACCGAGAAGATGAACTTACTATCTTAATTATCTGTTATTATTGTACAGTTCGCCTTATGGCCCTGCATTCAATAAATCCGAAAACCCAAAACACTGATCAATTATGTTTTATTTACTACAGATATTGTATGAGACAGATAGATAGATAGATAGATAGATAGATAGATAGATAGATAGATAGATAGATAGATAGATAGATAATAGATAGATAGATATGAGATAGATAGATAGATAGATACTGTAGATAGATAGATAGATAGATAGATAGATAGATAGATAGATACTGTAGATAGATAGATAGATAGATAGATAGATAGATAGATAGATAGATAGATAGATAGATAGATAGATAGATAGATAGATACTGTAGATAGATAGATAGATACTGTAGATGATAGATAGATAGATAGATAGATAGATAGATAGATAGATAGATAGATAGATAGATAGATAGATAGATAGATAGATAGATAGATAGATAAAAATTACAATAAAAAATAAAATAAAATAATACACATACATGGTTCAGAACCATGGACAGCACTGCAGATAATCTGATAACCTGGAATCAGCACTTGGACAGCACCACAAAGCAGTAATATAATCTGGATTCAGAACCTTGGACAGCACCACAATAGCCAGATAACTTCCCTGTGCCAAAGCAGAAGTGGTAAAAAAGTATATATATACATATATATATATATATATATATATATATATATATATATACTCCTAAAAGCCCATCTGTTCAGGAAAGTCTATCCCACCACCAACTAACAACTGATCTTCTACCTTCTCCATCAAGTCATGCCCAGGCTGTTGTTACCTTCTATGCCACTTACTTTCTTGCTCTCTAAACCCTCTAAATCCCTCATCATTTCCTCCCATTCTCACATCCAGGACTTCTCCAGAGCCTCCACCATCCTCTGGAACTCCTTACCCAAATCTGTCTGGCTATCTCCTACTTCATCCACCTGACCCCGAAATACTCATCTGTTCAGGAAAGTCTATACCACCACCACCACTTAACAACTGATGTTCTACCTTCTCCATCAACTCATGCCCAGGCCCTTGTTGCCTTCTGTACCACTTACTTTCTTGCTCTCTAAATCCCTCATCATTTCCTCCCATGCTCAAACCCAGGACTCCTCCAGAGCCTGCTTCATCATCTGGAACTCCTTAAGCAATCTGTCTGGCTATCTCCTACCCCATCTACCTGACTCCTAAAAACCCATCTGTTCAGGAAAGTCTATCCCACCACCACCTAACAACTGATCTTCTACCTTCTCCATCAACTCATGCCCAGGCCGTTATTACCTTCTGTACCACTTACTTTCTTTCTCTCTAAATCCCTCATCATTTCTTTCCTTGCTCACACCCAGGACTCCTCCAGAGCCTGCTTCATCATCTGGAAATCCTTACCCAAATCTGTCTGACTATCTCCTACTCCATCCACCTAACCCCTAAAAACCCATCTTTTCAGGAAAGTCTGTCCCACCACCACCTAACAACTGAGCTTCTACCTTCTCCATCAACTCGTGCCCAGGGTCTTGTAACCTTCTATACCACTTACTTTCTTGCTCTCTAAATCCCTCATCATTTCCTCCCATACTCACACCCAGGACTTCTCCAGATCCTCCACCATCCTCTGGAATTCCTTACCCAAATCTGTCTGGCTATCTCCTTCTTCATCCGCCTGACCCCTAAAAACTCATCTGTTCAGGAAAGTCTATCCCACCACCACTTAACAACTGATCTTCTACCTTCTCCATCAACTCATGCCCAGGCCTTCTCTACCACTTACATTGCTTTTAGTTTGTAAGTTCTTATGACCATAGGCAGTTCCAACCCGCTTGTCTTGATTTGCATTGTAACTGTACTGTTATCCTTTTGGAAAGCACTGCACAAACTGTGGGCGCTTTATACATTCCGAATAATAATAATAATAGTAATAATAATCTAGATTGCAATCTGTTAATCAATTAGTTTTGTTAAAGACAATCATTATGTTGATTATTGAAATTTATACTCATTACCACAAAGGCAATCTGAGACTTGCTGATTCTGCTCATCTAATGTTTTCCTCTTTTTATCCGGCTGTCAATATCAGTTCAATTACTTGTGTGGCAGCTCTCTGCCTCCCTGTTACCCAAAATCTATACTACTCCAACACTCTTATTTGGTGCTCATGTTAAGAGCCTGAGTGAAGCGCACCGCATGAGTCCTCGCACTGCTCCAGAGCAACAAGATAATGTCTCTGTAATTCTGGTATTTAAATGGAAACACTACTATCATACACAAACATTTACAACAAGAGCAACAGTGTGAAACAAGCCATAAAGTGGCTGTAAACCTCAGACATGAAGTATGGAGAAAGCATATCGCTCTATATTTAACCACTTGCCTACCAGGCACTTATACCCCCTTCCTTACCAGGCCAATTTTCAGCTTTCAGCGCTGCCGCACTTTGATTGACAATTGCGCGGTCATGCAACATTGTACCCATATGAAATTTTGATCATTTTTTTCTCACAAATAGAGCTTTCTTTTGGTGGTATTTAATCGCCACTGGGCGCTTTACTTTTTGCGCTATAAATTAAAAAAAGTGCAAAAAATTTGAAAAAAAAAAAAAAGTTTATTTGTTTCTTTTATAAAATTTTTCAAACAGGTATTTTTTCTCCTTCACTGATTTGCGTTGATGAGGCGGCACTGATGGGCACTGATAGGCGGCACTGATGGGCACTGATAGGCAGCACTAAAGGGCACTGATAGGCAGTACTAATGAGGTGGCACGGATAGGCGGCACTGATAGACAGCACTAATTAGGGGTCACGGATAGGCGGCACTGATATGCAGCACTGATAGGCGGCACTGATAGGTGACACTGATGATGGGTACTGATAGACGGCACTGACTGGCATCACTTCTGGGCACTGACTGGCGGCACTGACTGGCACAACCCCTGGGCACTGACTGGTGGCACTGACTGGCAGCACTGGTGGGTGGCACTGGTGGGTGGCACTGGTGGACAGCACTGGTGGGTGGGCACAGGTGGGTGGCACTGGTGGGCACAGGTGGGTGGCGCTGGTGGGCACAGGTGGGTGGGCACAGGTGGGTGGCACTGCTGGGCACATGTAGGTGGCACTGCTGGGCACAGGTAGGTGGCACTGCAGAGTGGCACAGGTGGGGGCACTGCTGGGCACAGGTGGGGGCACTGCTGGGCACAGGTGGGGGCACTGCTGGGAATGGGTGGGCGGGGCTAGTGGGCGCACAGCTGATCGGAACTTGCGGGGGTCACTGCTGGGCACCGATCATCAGGGCACTGATCATCAGTGCCCTGATGATCGGTGCCGATCCCCGCTCTGACAACTGCCGGTTCTCGGCAGTACTTTCCTCACGATCTGACAGCGTGAGGAAAGTGCAGCCGAGAACCGGCACTTGCATTTTCCTGTGATCAGCGTGTCATTGGACACCGCTGATCACGTGGTAAAAGGCCGGTGGGATCGGCCTTTCACCACATCTCGTGATCAGCTGTGTCCGTAGGACACAGCGATCACGGAGATCGCCGGGTGCGCGCCCCCTGGGGCGCGCAGGAGAGCGCGTTCTGGGAGGACGTCATATGACGTCCACTCAGAACTGGCCGGCCGCGGTGAAGCCGTCATTCGGCTATGCGCGGTCGGCAAGTGGTTAAGGAAAATTAATAATAGCGCCTATGGTCAAAATTATATAACTTACTTATAGTGTACCAGCTGCAAAAAAATCACCATATATAAAGTGTAACAATTAATGCAATACATAATTTGCGCTAGTAAATATATATAAATATATAAAAAATCATCAAATCATAAGTCCAGAAAAAAATATATGCCAATACCACAAAAAAGTGCAAAAAAACGTTTTAAATGCCAAAAACTTTTGTGCAAAAAAATGTCTAAATATGAAAAATTTCACCAAAAAAACCTTGATAATATGATGGCAGATCATCCATAGAGATATTTTCAGAAACGAAACTCTGCAACACACCAAACCTCATAGATCAAATAACAAGATGAAAAAAACTTTGCAATTAATCGGAAATCCGCTTCTCCAAAAGAAAGAGACCACCTTCAATCGTATCCATGGGGGGAAATGCCAGGCACTCGAGAGAAACAGAAAGATCAAGAGGTGTCCCAGCCGACACCAGCATCAACAGCATGACAGCAATCACATAAAACGAGCCTAGCTACTCAGCACATGCGCAGTAGCTGGCAGCCAAAAACGTAATGACGTCACATCAATCAAGCTCCGCCCGTTTTATGTGATTGCTGTCATGCTGTTGATGCTGGTGTCGGCTGGGACACCTCTTGATCTTTCTGTTTCTCTCGAGTGCCTGGCATTTCCCCCCATGGATACGATTGAAGGTGGTCTCTTTCTTTTGGAGAAGTGGATTTCCGATTAATTGCAAAGTTTTTTTCATCCTGTTATTTGATCTATGAGGTTTGGTGTGTTGCAGAGTTTCGTTTCTGAAAATATCTCTATGGATGATCTGCCATCATATTATCAAGGTTTTTTTGGTGAAATTTTTCATATTTAGACATTTTTTTGCACAAAAGTTTTTTGCACTTAAAAAGTTTTTTTGCACTTTTTTGTGGTATTGGCATATATTTTTTTCTGGACTTATGATTTGATGATTTTTTTATATATTTATATATATTTACTAGCGCAAATTATTTATTGCATTAATTATATCGCTCTATATATATGGGTGGCACAATGGCTTAGTGGTTAGCACATCTGCCTTGCAGTAAATGGGTCATGGGTTCAATTCCCGACCATGGTGCCTCCTGCATGGAGTTTGCATGTTCTCCCTGTGCTAGCGTTGGTTTCCTCCCACATGCTGGTAGGTTAATTGGATCCTGTCTAAATTGGCCCTAGTATGTGTATGTATGAATGTGAGTTAGGGACCTTAGATTGTACGCCCCTTGAGGGTTAGGGACTGATGTGAATGTACAATATATATATGTGTAAAGCATTGCATAAATTGACAGTGCTATATAAGTACCTGAAATAAATAAATATAGTGTGTACTTGTCTCAGCCAGATCCCTTAGAGTAATTTCTGTCTGCTTCCTCTGCTATCTGAATGAGACATTTCTGACAACAAGAGATAAAATGGTGACAGAGGAGGGAGCTCCAGCACACAGCCTGCAATCGACAGCCTCAGCTCTGTTTCTGTACAAAGAGGTGTGTGTCCCTTTGCTCCAATCAGCTCTCATTGAGCTATGCAGAATGTAACTTCAGCTCCCCCTCCCCTTGCTTTCTGAAAGCTCAGATAAGCTCTGGACTTTGAATGGCTGTAGAGAAGAGTGGGATGTAGATAAACAGGTACAACCTATGTAGGGGGATTTGTTTCATTTCTGTCACCTGAGGCCAGTCCCTTCACTGGGTATATGTAAGGAGTTGCAACCACTTTAAAGATAATCTATCATCACATATATTTTTTCATGTTCAGTCTATACATGCCAAACATGCCAATGGGTAAAAAAATCCCAGAGCCATTCATCCTGTAAAACTGCATGTACATGGGGGCAAAATCAAATGTTATTAGGCTCTTTTCTTTCCAGGTCAAATGTGTGAAATAGGAAATACCACATTATGGACACTAGGCGGAGCTGATGAGCAAAATAAATACACAAATAAATACATCAATAAATAAATATTTACTGTGATCAATAGCTCCATCCAGTGGCCATAATGTTGTATTTCATGATTCACACATTTAACCTGGAGAGAAAAATCGTCTAATAAGATTTTGTCCTCGTTCACACAGAGCAAATGTACATGCAGTATCACAGGACAAATACCTCTACACATTTTATTATAAATACATCCTATGTAACACTTCTCCAAAATGTTAACCCAGTCCCAGGGGAGGACTGACAACTCATGGAGCCCCCGGGCAATAGGGGATCATGGGGCCCCCGTGTCCTTGCCCATACCCAAAAAAGCCTATGAAAAAGCCAATGAAAGGTACCAGGGGCATCTCATGGGGCCCCATACTGACCCTGGGCCCTCAAGCAGTGCCCGAGTGCTCGAATGGTCAGTCCGCCCCTGCCCAGTCCAAATCCCGACCATTTCCCACTCTATACAAATCCAAAATAACAAGTGTGGGGTTGAACAGCTTAAGGTAATATAGATTAACTTGATGTGAATAATCTTAAAGTGTGTGTTAGTGTTTTATAAAATATTGTTATATATAGCTTGTTTCTATTGTATATAGAATGTAATTATGTACATTGTGTACAACGTTTTTCTCAGTCACACCCCTCTTTGGTAAATTACACCTCTTTCTGGACAAATATACCCCCTCCAAGGTCAGACACACCCATCTCTAGTCAGATACACCCCTTTCTGATCATACACACCCCTTTTTTTGGTCAGTCACACCTCTCTCTGGTCAGGCACACCTCTCTCTGGTCCGTAACACCCCTCTCTAGTCAGACACACCCTCTCTGGGCAGATATACCCCCTACATGGTCAGACACACCCATCTCCAGTCATACACACCCCTTTGTGATCATACACACCCCTTTTTGGTCAGTCACACCTCTCTGTGGTCAGATACACCCCTTCCCAGGTCAGACACACCCATCTTTGGCAATACACCCCCCTCTCTAGTCAAACACACCTCTCTTAGGTCAGACACACCCCTCTCTTAGGTCAGACACACCCCTCTCTGGTCAGGCACACCCCTCTCTGGGCAGATACACACCCCTCTTTGGTCCGACACACACCTCTTTGTTCATTCACACCTCACTCTGGACAGATACACAACCCTCTCTAGTCATTCACAACACTCTCTGGGCAGATCTCCCCACCCCATCTCTGGTCAAACACACCCCTCTCTGGCAAGATAAACCTCTCTTGGGTCAGAAAATCCCATATATGGAAAGAGACAGCCCTCTCTGGTCAGATACACCCCTTTATGGTCAGACACACATCTCTCCAGTCAGACGCACCCTTCTCTGGTCAGTCACACCTTTTTTTGGTCAGGCACACCCCTCTCTGGTCAGACACACCCTTCTCTGGTCAGTCACACCACTCTCTGGTCAGTTGCACCCCTCTTTGGTAAGTTGCACCCCTTCTTGTTAGTCACACCCCACTCTGGTCACTCACACCTCTCTGTTTAGATACAACCCCTCCCTGGGAAGACACCAATCTCTGGCAAAACACACCCCTATCTGGTCAGACACACCCCTCTTTGTCAGACATGTCTCTCTCTGGTCAGACACACCCCTCTCTGGTCAGACACACCCCTCTCTAGTCATAAACACACCTCTCTGGTCAGGCACATCCCTTTTTGGTCAGACACACCCCTCTTTGTCAGACATGTCTCTCTCTGGTCAGACACACCATTCTCTGGTCAGACACACCCCTCTCTAGTCATAAACACCCCTCTCTGGTCAGGCACACCCTTTTCTAGTCATACACACCCCTCTCTAGTCATACACACCCCTCTCTGGTCAGACACACCCCTCTCTAGTCATACACACCCTTCTCTCATCATACACAACCCTCTCTCATCATACACACCCCTCTCTGGTCAGACACACCCCTCTCTAGTCATACACACCCCTCTCTGGTCAGACACACCCCTCTCTAGTCATACACACCCCTCTCTAGTCATACACACCCCTCTCTGGTCAGACACACCCTCTCTAGTCATACACACCCCTCTCTCGTCATACACACCCCACCCTGGTCAGACACATCCCTCTCTGGTCATACACACCCCTCTCTGGTCAGACACACCCCACTCTGGTCAGACACATCCCTCTCTAGTCATACACACCCCTCTCTGGTCATACACCCCCCTCTCTGGTCAGACACACCTCTCTTTAGTCAGACACACCCCTCTCTAGTAATACACCACCCCTTTCTGGTCAGACACAACTCTCTCTAGTATTATACACCCCTTTTTGGTCAGACACACCTCTGTCTGGTCAGACACACTCCTCTCTGGTCAGACACAACCTCTCTAGTAATATATACCCCTCTCTGGTCAGACACCCCCCTCTCTAGTCATACACACCCCTCTCTAGTCATACACCCCCCTCTCTAGTCATACACCCCCCTCTCTAGTCATACATACCCCTCTCTGGTCAGACACACCTCTCTTTAGTCAGACACACCCCTCTCTAGTAATACACCACCCCTTTCTGGTCAGACACAACTCTCTCTAGTATTATACACCCCTTTTTGGTCAGACACACCTCTGTCTGGTCAGACACACTCCTCTCTGGTCAGACACAACCTCTCTAGTAATATATACCCCTCTCTGGTCAGACACCCCCCTCTCTAGTCAGACACACCCCTCTCTGGTCAGACACACCTCTGTCTGGTCAGACACCCCCCTCTCTGGTCAGACACACCCCTCTTTGGTCAGACACACCTCTGTCTGATCAGACACACCCCTCTATGGGCAGACACAACCTCTGGAGTAATATACACTCCTCTCTGGTCAGACACACCCTTCTCTGGTCAGACACACCCCTAACATGCCATAAGTGTCAATGTGGTTGGATAAATTGCATGCCTTTTTTGTGGTTTCCCCAGATTACAATGCATTTCCCAAATTGTAAAGAGTCTATACATTATCCCAGTAAAATATAATCATTCATATTAGTAATTTTTTTTCCTTTTTTTTTTTAGATCTAACAGTAAGCGCTTCACATTCAGGAAATGAGCTTTTGGAACCTGAGCAGCTGTCTGGTTAATCCCTTTTATGTTATTTCAGATGGCGATAAATGTCGCCATAAGCCCACTCCAGTAACAAGTGTATGGCCCCCAGATTACCGGTGATCACAGAGCCACCGTGATTGATCATGTTTGGCAGATTGACACCCTCGTAGAATGACTCCGTCCCCATCCTCTACGGCGAGCCAACGTCTTGAGATGATTGGATTAGCGTGTTTACGTCCTTCGCAGACAGGTGCCTGTAAGCCTCCGTGGCCGGGATTGGCAGCTAAATTATTTCTTAACAACCTCAGACCCGCAGAAGTGAATTAATATATTCTGTCTCGTTCCCGGGTCTGGCAGCATCAAATCATGTTATATAAAACATTAAAATCAGACGTCCATCAAATGAAGAGGCGCACGTGGGAGGAGGTGACATTGATGCGGCACCATTAAATATGAAATATCGTCTGTGCACGACCTTATGTGTTTTCCATGTTACAGAAGGCTTGGGAAGGAAATTCAAACACACATGTGCAGTTCAGTCAGGGGACCTTGGGTCATTGGATGATCGGAGACTGGCTATACTCATAACAAGATCAACCTTCTCACAGGAAAATGGTCTTCAAAGAGCAACCTGGAAATAAGGTTTCCCTGCCCCCATTTCTCCCCATTGGCTGGCCTCTGTTTCATTCATTTGTCCTTAATAGACTCCTAATTATCATTATCAAGTATCATAGCTTGCAGGTTGTCTTGCCTTAATGGCTCGTTCACACTTGGCTGTTTTGCCAACGCTTGCCAAACGCCCCTATAGCGTTTGGCAAGCGTTGGTCCGGCGTTTGCGGAGCGGCGGCGTTTTTTAACGCTCGGCAAACGCCGCATGCGCGGTTTAGTGGCGGTTGCTAGGCATTTGCCGAGCGTTAATAACGCCCCACAAATGCCTATAATGCAGTTTGAGTGGTGTTACCGCTCTGCAAATGCCCCGCAACCGCACCGCAAACACCGGCTGGGCGTTTGCGGAGCGGCACCATAGACGAGAATAGGAGGCTTCAACGCCTCCTGACTCGTCCAGAGGCGTCCGTTTTGCCGTGACGCAACGTGACGTGACGCAAACGCTCCCGTTGGAACAGCACCATGTGCTGTAATGTGCAGAATTGGCAGAGGCGTTTGGGAAGCGGTAAAAACGCTTCCCAAATGCCTCTCTGCCGCCTGCACACAGCGCTAGTGTGAACGTAGCCTAACTCTTCCGCTGCCAGAGCCGTTTTGTTTTTTCATTTTTTTGCGCACACATTTAAAAAATAATTTTAGGCTTGAAGATTACACAAAACCCCAAAAACATGATATATTTCCTGAAAGCAGAGACCCTAGAGAATAAAATAGTGGTAGTTCCAATTTTTAACGATATTACCACAAAGGTCTAAAAAATGTCAGTAAAAAACACACTGAAGTGAATTTTAGGGCAAACCAACACAATAAATTACCCACATTTTTGTTAAAATATAAAAGACGAGGTAGCACCAAGTAAATAGATATCCAACATGCCAAATATTAAATTTGTATGCGCCAAACTTCAATACTCTATATTTTCTATAGGCGACGCTTCAAAAGCCCCTATAGGTCTTCAGTTTAGTGTCAGCCCCGGTTCACATATATGCGGCCTTGTGTGCCGTGTTTTGAGCAGGCATGAGAGCCCATTCATTTGAATGGACTCCTGTGCCTTGTGACACGCAGGTAAGAAGTCCCTGCACTTCTTCCAAAAATGCAGCCCGCACGGGAACCTCGGTTCCCAGTACAGTTGCGTTTTCCAGTGCGGGCGGCGTGCCATTAGAACTAATGGGACCTGCCCGCAGGTCCTCATTTCTCTGTGCGGGTGGTGCGGCTGCACAGATTTTTGTGTGGATCTGCAGTGGCACCACCAGGGACGGACTGACCATTTGGGAACTTGGGCACTGCCCGAGAGCGCAGGGTTAGAAGGGGGCTCCATGAGATGTCTCTGGTACCTTTCATAGGCTTTTTTGGGTGTGATTTGAGTGTGGGTGAGGACACAGGGGCCCCATGATCCCCTATTGCCCGGGGGCCCCATGAGTTGTCAGTCTGCCCCTGGGTACCACCCGCACAGATATGAACCTAGCCTTACTGAGGAGGTCTTGTGCTTATTACTTTCACTCGATATGTACAGTATATGTGTAATGCAATCAACGTTTTCATGCATAGGGGCCATGACGTGAGCTTTTACACTCAAATGGGCTGCCCTATGAGTGCTTGTCAAGTTTATTTACCTTCACACAACTTTTATACTGTAGGTGCAGCTTGCCGAAACCGCCATGCAATCCTGATAGTCACGGCAGACTTGCATTGCATTTTGGGTGCCATTAAAGGATAATGGCTCCCAAATATGCATTGAGCAGCAACTGCCATGCAATTTGGAATTGCGGCAATTTTCCTTGCGAAAAAAAAAGGCAACAGTGAGAATCCGGCATTTCACACATAATACAATACAGGGCAGGGGCGGACTGATAACTCATGGGGCCCCCGGGCAATAGGGGATCATGGGGCCCCTGTGTCCTTGTCCAAACTCAAAAAAAGCCTATGAAAAAGGTACCAGGGGCATCTCATGGGGCCCCCTACTGACCCCGGGCCCTCGGGCAGTGCCCGAGTTTCCAAATGGTCAGTCCGCCCCTGGTACAGGGATTTTTCATGATTTTTTGTGCAAATGCTAAGGCTGCTTTTACACTGCTCCAATGAAAAAATGTGGTAAAAACTCATATGCATTTTTGTCCCATTTTTCTGCATTGCCGGTCCATTTTCTGGGTGCCTGTTACCAGGGGCGGACTGACCATTTGTAAACTCGGGCACTGCCCGAGGGCCTGGGGTCAGTAGGGGGCACCATGAGATGCCCCTGGTACCTTTTTCATAGGCTTTTTTGAATTTGGGCAAGGACACAGGGGCCCCATGATCCCCTATTGCCCGGGGGGCCCATAAGTTGTCAGTCCGCCCCTGCCCCCACCTATCTCCCACACATGTCTACACAATATCAGGATATCTCACTAAAGAGCAGACGGTCCCATAATAGTTTGCTCCCAAGCAAGACACACAACAGAACAATGAGATGCAACCACTTAACACCAAACAATCCACAACCCCCACCCAGGGGAATCTGACCATTTGGAAACTCGGGCACTGCCCGAGGGCCCGGGGTCAGTAGGGGGCCCCATGAGATGCCCCTGGTACCTTTATCATAGGCTTTTTTGAGTTTGAGCAAGGACACAGGGGCCCCATGATCCCCTATTGCCTAGGGGCCCCATGAGCTGTCAGTCCGCCCCTGCCTGTTACCCAATATGCACCTGTGAAACGTGGGCGCGTGACTCAAAAAACGTACCAAAAACGCAATGCTGGTTCACTTTTAATCCATGTTTGATGCATTGGGGGACCTGCATTTTTGGTGCGGCTTTGAAAAACCGCATCAAAGATACAGCATGCAGGACATTTCAAAATGCACCACACCCCCAATGCAGTGTAAAGAGTCCCATAGGATTTAAAGGGATTGCGTTTTTAGCACAGTAAAAAAACACAGCAAAAGCGCATCAGGGTGAAAGCAAACATTTGCACAAAAACGTCTTTTGTGAATAGGCCCTATAGAAATAAATGAATGCCAAGTTAAATAATGTTAACAAAAAAGGGATCAGGATGTGCTTTATAACGCAATGCACAGCGCACACCAACGGCTTGCGTTATGCGCACCTTAATGCGCGCCCGCTGGTGCGGATGAGCCCTTGGATTACTGTGACATATAAATCTACAAAGGCATTCCAATGTATTCAGATTGTGTGCATATGGAGCAGCGTACACGGGTACCCCGCTGAATATGCGTCTGAGGCTTGTTAGTACAAGCACACGGAAAGTCATCCAGGCGTGTGATGTTTGTGTTCAGTTCAGATCCTGCTTCCCCGCTCCGCTCCCGTGACATTCTCTTGACAGACGTCCAACATGCGGCTTCAGGAGTCTCTCCGCCATTCCTATCAGAACGATTGCAGACACAAATCTGCTTAATAATACATGCACCTCAAAAAGAAAAAAAAAAAAAAGAAAAAGTCCGCAAAGATAAAATATCAGCTGGCTGCGAGTCAGGGACTGCGTCCAGGTACCAGTGTTTATTTTATGGAGCGGTATATTTTTACTGTCGTCTCCGATTTAGCGGCCGATGATTTAATGCATTCTTTCTCAGGATTGGCTGCACTCCTCGCCCAGGAGAGGTAATGTTCTTGGCTTTTTCCAGCATACAAGACTCCTTCTTTCATTCCTCTTCAAGTTCAGCGTCTGCATTGTTCTCTGGACGTGCTTTTTTACGAGTGCCAAGTTTTTACTAAACAGTAATAAAAATAACGGGGGAACAAAAAAAAAAAAGAATACGTGCTGGTGTTGGTGTAACCTAAAATCAGAGTTCACAGAGAGAATACGGGCTACTAAGCTTTCCATACACGTTCAAATCAGAATCCATGGCTCGCTGTGTCTGCGTTTTCTTGAGAACATTTTCAGTTTGGAATGTCTCTGACTTTCTCTTTTGTTTTTTCCCCAGAAAAGATTGGCAGCTGGTGGGACCAGCTCCTGATCATGTGACCATCGTGAAATCCAGTTACAGTGGTCACATGGTTGCTGATCCTTCCCAGGCGTACAGCCCCTATTAAAGGGAGCTGGGTGGGATAGGGTTAATAATAATTATAATAATAATATCCATAATAGTGGATTATAATAGAGTGGCTTAGACTGGAATAGAGCAGATTATGGGAAAAAAACAAACATGGCAGCCATGGTAGATTATGGGAAGGAATGCAGAGGTGGCAACCATGGTAGCTAGTATGGGAAAGAACACAAAGGTGACAGCCATTGTGGTTTATAGGAAAGAATTGAAAGGTGGCAGCCATGGTGGCATTTGGGAAAGAACACAAAGGTGGCAGCCATGGTGGCTTATGGGAAAGAACACAGATGTGACAGCCATGGCAGCTTATGAGAAAGAACACAAAGGTGACAGCCATGGCTGTGTATTGGATAGAACATACAGGTGGCAGTCATGGTGGTTTATGGGAAAGAACACAAAGGTGGAAGCCATGGTGGCTTATGGGGAAGAACACAGATGTGACAGCCATGGCAGCTTATGGGAAAGAACACAGAGGTGGCAGTCATGGTGGCTTATGGGAAAGAACATAAATGTGACAGCCATGGTGGCTTATGGGAAAGAACGCAAAGGTGATAGCCATGACAGCTTATGGGAAAGAACGCAAAGGTGGCAGCCATAGTGGCTTATAGGAAATAATGCAAAGGTGATAGCCATGACAGCTTATGGGAAAGAACGCAAAGGTGGCAGCCATAGTGGCTTATAGGAAAGAATGCAAAGGTGGCAGCCATGGTGGCTTTTGTGAAAGAACATAAAGGTGATAGCCATGGTGGCATATGGGAAAGAATGCAAAGGTGGCAGCCATGGCAGCTTATGGGAAAGAACGCAAAGGTGACATCCATAGTGGCTTTTGGGAAAGAACGCAAAGGTGGCAGCCATGGTGGCTTATGGGAAAAAACACAAAGGTGACATCCATAGTGGCTTATGGAAATGAACACAAAGGTGTCAGCCATGGTGACTTATGGGAAAAAACACAAGGGGGGCAGCCATGGCAGCTAATGGGAAAGAACTCAAAGGTGGCAGCCATAATGGTTTATGGGAAAGAACACAAAGGTGACAGCCATGGTGGCTTATAGGAAAGAACTCAAAGGTGGCAGCCATGGCAGGTTATAGGAAATGACACAAAGGAAGCAGACATGGTGGCTTATGGGAAAGAACACAAAGGTGGCAGCTATGTATCCTCCAACAGGACAATGATGGTTATCACTGCTATTGTACATTCTATAAATCCAATGGTTTACAAGAGACCATTACCCCTCTGTGACAAACCTGGGTGGGAAAGAGAACCTCTGTGTTCCTATGAGATAAATGCAAATATTCTAAAAATCCACTGAAGAAAGAAAAAAAAACAACGTGAAGCTGTTTTATTCTTTTTTTTCCATTTTATATTCCAAGAGCATCATTATATAGGATTACGCCAACTCTACAAAGACCAGATTTCCCATTACTATAATAGGTGTCACTTTGACACCTTGATATTCACAGAAGTTGGAGTAGATTATGGACATTAAAAAAAAAAAAAAAAAGTAGGAGAAAGGAGAGTTTTCTTCAAGGATCAAAGTGGACGCGAGACACAGAGATTAAAGTAAAATTCTGCACAGATAAATCGCTTTCATGTACGGTAGAATGATGCAGGCCTTGATGAATGCTACTATGGGTACAATATAATATGTAAAGTAGGTTAGGGCTTCTTTTATTAGAACGGCGCAAGCCGGTGGCGGAGTACGGCATACTACGGTCGCGTAATTAAAGGTCCTTGTGTTGTCAGGTCAATGCTTAAGTAACAAGGGCACATGTTGCTCTTTATAAGCAGATAATGTTTCCTTTCTTTAGCGGTAGACTGCGCAGTGTGATGAGATACATGGCTAATGTGATTTAATGGGGGATAGAAAAAAAAGAAGACAAAATATAGTATGGGGGAAAAAAAGCACCTTATGGAAAATTGTGTAACTAAGTAATTTTCACTGAAAATGATTGCATACAGATGGTTTAGGGTTGGGATGTTCATTAAAAATTCTAGTTTTGGTAAAAGAAGTCTATCACTGAAATACTAAACCTAAACTATGGGCAAAATTAATAAATTATGTACATGTTGCCGTCTGCCACTAGAAGAGAAAAGCTCAGGGGTCCTGTCTCTATCCAGAATAGGCCAAGATGGAGATTTTACAAATATTCTAAAATTAAACAGTGTAGGCAAACTGGGGAATGGAAAATGTCTATTGCACAGTGTGGTGTCTAGATGGAGAAAAAGAGATGTCAGTGGGAGTAAGGTGTCCACTGGCTGGATGGGGAAGGAGAAATGTCAGTAGGGGGTGTAGTGTTTAGATTGCGTAAGAGGGATGTAAGTGGTGGGTGAGGTGTCTGGATGAGGAGGAGAGATATCAGTGGTGGGTGAGGTGTCCAAATGAGAAAGGAGGGATTTCGGTGAGGTGGCCAGATGGGGAAGAAGTAATGTCGGTGGGGTGCAGTGAGGTGTCCAGATGAGGAAGAAGGGATGTCGGTGGGGTAGGGAAGATGTCTAGATGGGGAAGGAGGGATGTCAGTGGTGGGTGAGGTGTCCATATGGGGAAGGAGGGATTTCAGTGGGGGGTGAGGTGGCCATATGGGGAAGAAGGGTTGTCGGTGGGGTGCGGTGAGGTGTCCACATGGGGAAGAAGGGATGTCGGTGGGGTGGGTTGGGGGAGGTGGCCAGATGGGGAAGGGAGAATTTCAGTAGGGAGGGGGTTTGGTGTTGAGATGAGGAAGAAGGGATGTCGGTGGGGTAGGGGAGATGTCTAGATGGGGAAGGAGGGATGTGGGGGGAGGTGAGGTGTCCAGATGGGGAAGGAGGGATATCAGTGGGGGGTGGGGTGTCCAGATGGGAAAGGAGGGATGTCGGTGGGGGGTGAGGTGTCCAGATGGGGAAGGAGGGATGTTGATGGAGGTTGAGGTATCTAGATGAGGAAGAGGAATGTCTGGAAAGGGTGAGGTGTCTAGATGAGGATGGAGGGATGTCATTGGGGGTGAAGTTTCTGGATGGGAAGGGATGTCATTAGGGGGTGAGGTGTCTAGATGGGGAAAATGGATATCAGTTGTGGGTGAAGCAGGGGTGGACTGACAACTCATGGGACCCCCGGGCAATAGGGGATCATGGGGCCCGTGTCCTTGCCCAAACTCAAAAAAACCTATGAAAAAGGTACCAGGGGCATCTCATGGGGCCCCCTACTGACCCCGGGCCCTCGGGCAGTGCCCAAGTTTCCAAATGGTCAGTCCTCCCTTGATCCATACCTTGGCTTTGGGCTATTTTTGAATGCAATGCTTTGTAGGTTGGGTCATTCCCCGCGCCAAAGAGCACATCATCAATGGGGTGGGATGCTAGTGATGTCATTGCCCTTAATCCGATCCAATACCAGCAATATGTCCTCAACTAATACAATGAAGCTGGCTACTCTGTAACATCCATTGCAACAATTCTTTTTTGCCTACATAGCATACAGTAATAACATGCTAATGCACTTCAGCCGAAGCCTTACTCAAAGTCTGTAGCCAATGAAGGATTGTTGCAATGCATATTACCGAGCAGTCAGTTTCATTATATTAGAGGTTTACATTTTAAAGGCATTTGGCAAGCGCACTGGTTCCCAGTCTCCCAGGTAATTTGCGGTAGAGAATGTTTTCTTTGTCGGACTGTGAACATGCTGTCAGCATTAGAAGGGTACCTTTCCAAAGGGGACCCAGTGGCAGTTGGGATCTGTGAAAGAGTACCCTTTGCTGCTCAATCTCAAAAGAATGCATGAGCCCCAAGACTACTAGGGATGAGATGATGGTAGGTTCGGACCAAACTTTGGCTGTTCGGGTGTTCAGACAAATGCCTGAAATTTTGACTCCCTTTTCAGTAGTAATTGAAAATCATATTTAGAAGTAATATTTCTACAGCTTCTATGCTGTCACTGGTTGCTAAGAAAGCAGTGGGTGCTTGGACCTGCTCATACCTAGCAACCGCTGTCATCACTGAGCATGCCTGGCTACGTAACCAAATGTATGGGGACAGTGTTGATATGACTGTCCAAATATGGCCACTGGCCATTTTTGGGCACTGACATTGACTAAATATTTCCATAGTCATGGACCATCCAGAGGTCTGTAAGAAGGAGGGGTGGAGGCCTAATCTGTATATTCATGGGGGGGGGGGGGTCTGGCCAATCCCAGGTTTGGAGGCCCTGGTAAAGTGGTGAACTGGCCTATAAATAAGGGAGAGTCAGGCTGACAGAGGAGTCGGGTGGAAGATGGACTGCTGAGATGGGTGTCAGAGTCTAGGAGTAGTCCCCTAGGTCAAAGGGGGGTGTGGGTGGGATCAGGTCTGGAGCAGCAGGGAGCAAAGTGGACAGTTTGAGTACAGCAGCACAATTTTGGATCTACAAGGGGAAAAACTGCTAAAAATAACAAGCTCAATCCTTTGTCCTTGATCTTTGAGATATTTTGAAGGGCCAGGAGGGCTGGTAGTGCCTGCAGGCAGCTCCGTAGGGGAAGGGGGGAAGATGTCCTTGCATTTTTATGAGGAGCTGCTAGTTCCTCATCCATAAGGAGCAGCTGCTACAGATCCACATTCATAGTTACATAGTTAGTCTGGCTGAAAAAAAAAAACATCCATCCAGTTCAACCATAAAAAAAGTTATAATCCTACACCCACAGTTTATCCAGAGGAAGGCAAAAAACCCAGCAAAGCATGATCCAATTTGCTCCTGCTGGGAAAAAATTCCTTCCTGATCCCCCGAGAGGCAATCGGATATTCCCTGGATCAACTTTACCTATAAATGTTATGTTCAGTTATATTCTCTGTATCCAAGAAAGAATTCACGCCTTCTTTGAAGCAATCCACTGAGCTGGCCACAACCAACTCTTGAGGGAGTCTATTCCACATTTTCACACCTCTTACTATGAAGAAACCTTTCCATATTTGGAGATTCAATTTCTTTTCATCCAGACATAAAGAGTGCCCCCTTGTCCTCTGTGATGACCTCAGGGTGAATAACTCTACACCGAGTTCACTATATGAACCACTGATGTATTTATACATGGAGATCATATCCCCCCTTATGTATTATACATGGAGATCATATCCCCCCTTATGTATTATACATGGAGATCATATCCCCCCTTATGTATTATACATGGAGATCATATCCCCCCTTATGTATTATACATGGAGATCATATCCCCCTTATGTATTATACATGGTAATCATATCCCCCCTTATGTATTATACATGGAGATCATATCCCCCCTTATGTATTATACATGGAGATCATATCCCCCCTTATGTATTATACATGGAGATCATATCCCCCCTTATGTATTATACATGGAGATCATATCCCCCTTATGTATTATACATGGAGATCATATCCCCCTTATGTATTCTGCATGGAGATCATATCCCCCTTATGTATTCTGCATGGAGATCATATCCCCCTTATGTATTATACATGGAGATCATATCCCCCCTTATGTATTATACATGGAGATCATATCCCCCTTATGTATTATACATGGAGATCATATCCCCCCTTATGTATTATACATGGAGATCATATCCCCCTTATGTATTATACATGGAGATCATATCCCCCCCTTATGTATTATACATGGAGATCATATCCCCCCTTATGTATTATACATGGAGATCATATCCCCCTTATGTATTATACATGGAGATCATATCCCCCCCTTATGTATTATACATGGAGATCATATCCCCCTTAATCTCCTCTTCTCAAGGAGATTCACTGACAGCTTTCAAGAAAAGAACACTCCAGGATATGATTTGTACTTTGGAGGGAAGTGTCCCCCTTCCATTGTTTCAATCCAAATTGGGCATCCCATAATCCCTATTACCCCATCCAAGTTGGAATCCTGTGTGAGAAATGTCTGTTGCCTGGCTGTGGGGAGGGAAGCTTAGAGATACCACAGAGCGACCCTCACGAGGGTAGCGCTACATATGAGTACCACCAGGATTGGTCATGTGCACCAGGTCGTGTTTTGCTTTTTTTTGTTTTTGAGTTGGCAAGTGGCAGGTGACAGGCATCGTGATTAGCAATGGATTTACAATGAGGGGCATTTTAAGGGATTTTTTTTTAATAAAGGGTCTGATATGAATTTGGGGGGTCCACATCTTTATTTTTGTATTTATTTTTATTTTATTTTTTGCATGGAGTGCATTTAAAATCTGCACCAGAAGACCCTTATTAAGGATAAAGGTCTGTTTAGGATTTTGGAGAGAACCAAGTGCAAATAAAAGTTGTCCCCCCTCCCACAAATCCATACCAGACACTTCTTGGTGCATGGGGCCTGCCTGGCAGGGAGACGGAAAGGCAGGAAGCATTAACAAGCCATCTACAGTGTGGCATGCTCCTATAGAGTGATATGTAGAAGCATCGGAAGAGCTGGATGTTGGTTCCCAAATGATCCCCAGCAGAACCTATAGAAGCCACTGATTCCCAGTGCCATTTTAAAATGACCCTAGATGAGTTCCATTTTGAAATTAGGTTAAGAATCAAGTATTTAGCTTGTCTGTATCTTTTTCTCCATTTTAGGGCTTCTGATTTCCTTTAGCCTCTGTCAGCCACTTCCTATCTTACATGGACATGCTCCAGCATTGGCTGCACTTCATTGCTCTGGACCTGTTGGCTGATGGTGACAACTGTGGACCATGGATGCAGAATGAGTTTTGGAATGGCTACATGTAGCCATTATAAGGGGTGCATGTGATAGGGTGGCAATTCAGGAGACAGCTGTCACCCTATGAAAGGAAGTTTGTGAACAAGGACCTTCATGGTGGGATCACAATGAGTTATTGTAATGCAAACTGAAGATTTAACAACTTGCACAAATATTGTGTAACATAAAAATTTGCAACAACCACCATTTTATTCTCTAGGGTAGTGGTCCTCAAACTGCGGCCCTTTGCATGCCTTTATCTTGCCATTGGGGCAATATTCCTCCCACTGACATAAAACACTATTCTTCCAACTGACATAAAACACTATTCTTCCAACTGACATAAAAAATGGGGCACCATTTCTCCAACTGACGCCAACAGGGCACGATTTCTTCAACTGACACCAACAATGGGGCACCATTTTTCCAACTGACACCAACAATGGGGCACTATTTCTCTGACTTACACCAACAATGGGGCACCATTTCTCCAACTGATGCGAACAATGGGGCAGCATTTCTGCAACTGACACCAACAATGGGGCACCATTTCTCAGACTGACGCCAACAATGGGACACCATTTCTCCAACTGACGACAACAATGGGGCACCACTTCTCCAACTGATGCCAGTGGGGCACCATTTCTCCAAATGACTCCAACAATGGGCCACCATTTCTCCAACTGACACCGACAATGGGGCACCATTTCTCTGACTGATGCCAACAATGGGGCGCCATTTCTCCAACTGACACCAACAATGGGGCACCATTTCTCCAACTGACAACAACAATGGGGCACCATTTCTCCGACTGACGCCAACAATTGGACACCATTTCTCCAACTGACACCAACAATTTGCCACCATTTCTCCAACTGACGCCATCAATATGCCACCATTTCTCCAACTGATGCCAACAATGGGGCACCATTTCTCCAACTGATGTCAACAATGGGGCACCATTTCTCCAACTGACGCCAACAATGGGGCACCACTTCTTCAAATGACGTCAACAATGTGCCACCATTTCTCCAACTGACGCCAACAATGTGCTACCATTTCTCCAACTGATGTCAACAATGGGGCACCATTTCTCCAACTGACACCAACAATGGGGCACCATTTTTCCAACTGACACCAACAATGGGGCACCATTTCTCTGTCTTACACCAACAATGGGGCACCATTTCTCCAACTGATGCAACAATGGGGCAGCATTTCTGCAACTGACACCAACAATGGGGCACCATTTCTCCGACTGACGCCAACAATGGGACACCATTTCTCCAACTGACGACAACAATGGGGCACCACTTCTCCAACTGATGCCAATGGGGCACCATTTCTCCAAATGACGCCAACAATGGGCCACCATTTCTCCAACTGACACCAACAATAGGGCACCATTTCTCTGACTGACGCCAACAATGGGGCGCCATTTCTCCAACTGACACCAACAATGGGGCACCATTCCTCCAACTGACGCCAACAATGGGGCACCATTTCTCCAACTGACAACAACAATGGGGCACCATTTCTCCGACTGATGCCAACAATTGGACACCATTTCTTCAACTGACACCAACAATGGGGCACCATTTCTCTGACTGACGCCAACAATGGGGCACCATTTCTCCAACTGACACCAACAATGGGGCACCATTTCTCCAACTGACGCCAACAATGGGGCACCATTTCTCCAACTGATGCCAATGGGGCACCATTTCTCCAAATGACGCCAACAATGGGCCACCATTTATCCAACTGACACCAACAATGGGGCACCATTTCTCTGACTGACGCCAACAATGGGGCACCATTTCTCCAACTGACACCAACAATGGGGCACCATTTCTCCAACTGACGCCAACAATGGGGCACCATTTCTCCAACTGACAACAACAATGTGCCACCATTTCTCCAACTGACGCCATCAATGTGCCACCATTTCTCCAACTGATGTCAACAATGGGGCACCATTTCTCCAACTGACGCCAACAATGGGGCACCATTTCTCCAACTGACGACAACAATGGGGCACCACTTCTTCAAATGCCGTCAACAATGTGCCACCATTTCTCCAACTGACGCAATCAATGTACCACCATTTCTCCAACTGATGCCAACAATGGGTCACCATTTCTGCAACTGACACCAACAATGGGGCACCATTTCTGCAACTGACACCAACAATGGGGCACTATTCCTCCCAAGGATACAATGTGGTGCCTATATGGTGATGTTTACTGATGCCAGGAAAATTTCCATTCCCGCTGGCCACAGTCCAGCCCTCTTAAAGTCTGAAGGACAATAAACTGGTCCTTTGTTTAGGAAGTTTGGAGACCCCTGCTCTAGGGCCTCTGCTTAAAAAAAAATCTAATAATGTTTGGGGATTCTAAGTAATTTTCTAGCAAAAAAATATTGTAGGAGAGAAATGTCAGAACAGGCCTGGTCAAGATTACAAGTAATTTTTCCAATGACAATAACAATTTAATGAGATTTTAGTAATTGAATTTACATTTACTGTACTTTAAATTATAGGGAAGCCAGATCACTGATAACTGGAAGATAAATTGCTACAACACATACGGTAAAAAATCAAACAGATACATTTATACAGTAAGTTGTCAGAATGAGGACAAGTCAGACCAGCCTAGGACGCTGTCCAGACTCTTCACGCTTCTCCGACATCTAAGGGCTCAAATTCCATGGAATCTGATTTTAAAATAAGCTTCACGCTTGCCAACTTCGGAGACCGGCTCCTGAGAACTCCGGCTATCCAGACAACTCTTTGAGTCCTCCATTTCTGACATCTGGCTCTGAGTTTGAAACCGAGCCGAACCACAGAAAATCTGAGATGGACTCAAGCTGTGATCCGTCTGTGCTGTGCAGATGTTCGTAGGACGCCGGGGAGGAAATCACAATGTTACAGCAATCTTCAGTTACATCGCAGAACATTGTAGCGCACTGTATCAGCAAATTTCACCTACCCCCGTCAGTCCCGTACTAATTACTACGTGTGAAAGGACCCATGAAACCAGAAAGAGCAGAAGACCTGGATGCCAACTTGGCTTACATCAAGATCAAGAAGTGTTCCAATTTTGTGATCAACTTAGTTAACCACTTGAGCTCTGGAAGATTTCACCCCCTTATGACCAGGCCATTTTTTGCTATGAGGCACTGCGCTACTTTAACTAGTAATTGCGCGGTCATGCAATGCTGTACCCAAATGAAATTTATATTACTTTTTCACACAAATACAGCTTTCTTTTGGTGGTATATAATCCCCACTGGGTTTTTTTTTTGCCATATAAACAAAAAAAATAATTGAAACTCCCAATCTTTTACTTTCTGCTATAAGTCTAGGTTCACACCTATGCAGGTTGCATTTGAGGCATTTCTGCATTGCGTTTTTGATGCGTCTTCACATTTTTTTCAGTTTTTACATTTTTCTTGTTGCTAGGCAGATTTTAAAAGCAAAACGCAGCAAAAACGTGGCAAAAACGCAGCAAAAATGCATTAAAAAATGCAATACATGCTTTTCTGCAGCATTCCCATTGATGTCTATAGAAGCAAAAATGCAACGTTTTGCATTCAAAAAAGTCTCTGACCCTTTCCAAAAAAATGCACCAGGTGAAAACGTGGAGATGTGAACCTGTCCCATAGGAATTCATGTTAAATGGACTGTACTGCGAAATGCAAAAGGCTTCAGAAAACACTTATGTGTGAACCTAGGGTAAAACATATCCAATAAAAAAAAAATCTTTATAAATTTAGGCCAAAATGTATTTTGCTACATGTTTTTGATAAAAAATAAATCCCAGGTATATAGTAATTGGTTTGAATTAAAGTTATAGCATCTACAAACTATGGTATATATACTGGAGGTGGGTGGTTATCCCGGATGAGCCCCCAGCTGAAAGAATCAATTTTCTTTATCCCCTCAGAGACCCCTGATCTGTGGAGAGATTCCTGGTTATCAGCAGAATTCTGGGAACACCCTACGAACAGCAGGCCAGGGGCGGACTGTCAACTCATGGGGCCCCTGGGCAATAGGGGATCATGGGGCCCCTGTGTCCTTGCCCAAACTCAAAAAAGCCTATGATAAAGGTACCAGGGGCATCTCATGGGGCCCCCTACTGACCCCAGGCCCTCGGACAGTGCCCGAGTTTCCAAATGGTCAGTCCGCCCCTGCAGCAGGCAGACTATGTTCAAAGATCTTCAAAATTTATTAGACATTACTTAGATTATATAGAGTACAGGACAGAATTAAAAAGGGAGGGGGGAGCGAGTTTCAAAACTGAAATTTGTAACTTTCCATCATGAGCTGACTACATGAAACATGACATATACATTTCCTAGTATAAACTGTTTCTGCTAGCTTTCTGAGAATTGACTGAACACAGAAAGCTCAGGGACACCTTATCTTTGTTTATACATCCTTGAGCAAACTGAAACTGTTTCATTAACCACTTGACCTCCAGAGGATTTACCCCCCTTAATGACCACGCCTCTTTTTGCTACTCGGCGCTGCACTAATTCAACTGATAATTGCGCGGTCATGCAATGCTGCACCCAAACGAAATTTACGTCCTTTTTTTCACACAAATAGAGCTTTCTTTCGGTGGTATTTTATCATCTGTGCACTTTTTATTTTTCACGCTATAAACATAAAAAGGCCAAAAACTTTGAAGAAAAACAATATTCAGCTATAAAAAATATACAGTAAACTCAAAGTTAGTTATAAATTTAGGCCAAAATGTATTCTGCTCCATGTTTTTGGTAAAAAAAATCCCAATAAGTGTATATTGATTGCTTTGTGTGGAAGTTATAGCGTCTACAAACTATGGTATAGATACTGCAATTTACGCCATTTCTCTGCTATACAGCGCTGTGCTAGTTTAACGGACAATTGCGTGGTCATGCAATACGGTACATAAATGAAATTTACATCCTTTTTTTCCCCACAAATTGAGCTTTCTTTCGGTGGTATTTGATAGCCTGTGCGGTTTTTATTTTTTGCGCTATAAAGAAAAAGGCTGACAATTTTGAGGAAAAAAAAACAATATTTTGGACTTTTTGCTATAAAACATGTCCAGCAAAAAAAAAATGCAAAAATCAAATTTAGTCATAAATTTCTGCCAAAATGCATTCTGCGACATGTCTTTGCTAAAAAAAAAAACCCAATACGTGTAAATTAATTGGTTTACGTGAAAGTTATAGCGTTTACAAATGGCGGGAAAGATACTGGGATTTTTAGGTTTTTTTTTATACTAATAATGGCGGCAATCAGCGAATTATGGCGGCGATCAGGGACTTATGGCAGCGACCAGCGACTTATAGTGGGACTGCGGGACTGCGGCGGACATTCTGACATTGGGGGGTACTGACTTGGGGTCACTGACATCCCCAAAAACACTAATACAGTGATCAGTGCAAAAAAAAAAACACTGACACTGTACTAATGGCACTGGGGAGGAAGGGGTTAACTTTATTTTGCAGGGAAGGGTTATAGGAGTGAGGGGAGTGTTTTACTAGGGGGCGGGGGTGTACTGGGTGGGACAAGGCTGATCGAGAAAGAGAAACTCTTCTTTCTCGATCAGCTCATCCTCGAGCTGACAGGGAAGTGACAGACAACACAGTTACTGCAGCTGTGCTCTCTATCACTGTTTGCCGTCGATCACCGGGACATAGCTGCTAATGAGCGGCTGTGACCCGGCGACTGACATCTGAGGCGGTGATCAGCGGGACAGATAGGGCGGCGGCGCGCCTCGCGCGCACCCCCTATTTGTTTACAAAACACACGTCTTAAAACGTGGTTTTGCCTGTGAGTGCCGCCCTGCCACCCTATAAGTATAGTGGCTGGGCGGCATGTAGTTAAACTTCTAATATATCTGCAAAAATCAACTTAATACTTAAAATGGCATACATCAACAAAATGGAGGTTATCTAGATCTTTTCAATGACACTGGCAGGGAATGGGGTTAACATGTAGGAGTTGAATGTGTGCCTAATAATGTGTAATGTGTGTGTTATGTGTTGCTTTTACTAAGGGATCTCTTTGTTTCTCATCCCTGCCGGCACTGACTGGCACTGATAGGCAGCACTGATTGGCGGCACTGATAGGTGGCACTGATTGGCATTGATAGGTGGCACTGACTGGCACTGATGGGTGACACTGAAAGGCAGCTCAGAAAGGCACTGATATGTGGCATTGATGTGGCACTGATGGGCACTGGCACGAGGCACTGATGGACACTGACAGGTGGCACTGCTGGGGCTACACTGATCATCAGGGCACACATGTCCCCTCTGAGGAATGTCGATTACTGGCTCTCCTCTCCTCTGTCAGAGTGACAGCTCAAGAGGAGAGAAATGCCGATAACCGGCATTTCCCAATTTACATGTCATCAGCTGTGATTGGACACAGCTGATCACATGGCCGAGCCGACATCTTCGGCTCTTTCCATGATCGGTGATCCTGGAGCCGCGCATGCGCGATAAGAAAGGGAGGACGTCATATGACGTCCTCCCAGAACGAGAGAACCGCCTTGCGTCCGTCATATTACTATATGGCGGGCGGGAGGTGGTTAAACACCCTTTCTTCCCCATTCTGATGCTCAGTTTCAACTTCAGCAAGTCGTCTTCACCACATCTAGATGCCTAAATGCATTGAGTTGCTGTCATGTGATTGGCTGATTAGCAATTTGTGTTACCAAACACCTGAACAGGTGTACCTAATAAGGTGTACGTTAGTAAATTGTAAAATATATTTAATGATTTTTTTTCTTACTTATGACCCAACTGTTTTTTAAAATTTAGTTATAGATCTGCCTGGAATTCGCCTTTACTTGTAGAATGTTCAGCAAGTATACTGAAACGTCTACCTGGCAATTTATCGTACAATTGTATCACAACCATAAATAATACAAAGCAGAAAGTATAAAGACAAATAAGAGCAGTACTGGAGATATCTAAAATACAATTGGAGGGCATGTTTAATGGATATCACCAGGTTAAAGAGGCTGTAGACCATATATCATATTTTATCATATTATAAATTAAACTTATATTGGTTTGCCATTGAAAAATGACATACGGTGTTATAAAAGTACACCTCCCTCCCCCATAAAAAAAAAGGCTGTAGATTGCGGCCTCAGTGGCCATTTAAATCATAAAAAGACAGCGGGTTGAATTATTTAACATCTGTGTCAGAATATGGTCACTTGTAACACAGAGGTGAACATATAAAAATAGAAAGCGAGAGAAAGAGACTGCTAGATGCACCAATTACACTGCAAGAAATAATGGAGAGAATTCAACACCTGCAAACTGAAAACGTGGAATGGATGGAATCCTGCCAGAGATGATTAAACACAGCTCCCCAGATGTACATGTTGCAATATGTCAAGTGTTCACACAGAGTCCGGCTCAATCCTCTGATGATGTGCGTGGCACGTAACGCGTAAGGAGGTGTAAGGGACCACCCGGCGGTACCACTAGCACTCCACTGAATAGGCGTCCCCAGCGCACGGAGTCTAAGTCCCAGGGTGCTTGTTCACCAGGGCCCCTGATGGTGGGGATGGACTTGGAGCCCCCCGAGACCAGGTCGTGGCTACTGGGTGCGTCCGTCAGTGGTAGTGGTATGCGCCAAGGGCTCCCACGGGAAAGAGTCTGATATGAGGAGGTCAGAAGACCCCACTGCGAGGGATGGATGGATGGATGAGCAAGGTGAGACGGGCCGGGTCGGTAACAGAGAGGACGGTAAGGTACAAGGCAGCGGGCAGAGAATGGTCGGGTCACACGCCAGGTCAGCAACAGCAGGTCAAATCTAATAGGGGGCATCCAGGAGAGAGGTCAGGCAAAGCAAGGGTCAGAATAGGAGAAAACAGCAAGGTCAGGTACAATCCGGGTCAATAACTTACAAGGTACAGGTTCGCAGAATCACAGGATGCAGGAAAGACCAGAAGGCACTGAATGACAGCTCAGGGCCATTTAAATATCCCGCCCTGCGCTGCCATTGGTGCCCAGCGGGCGGCCGCGGCTTCTACTGCGCATGCGCGAACTCGAACGCCGCGGCCGGCCCGGACCTAGTGCCCGTGTCCCTGCACAGGGCGGTGCACTGCGCCTGCGCCGGGACCATCGCGGAGGGGATCGAGGAGATCCCTGACAGGAGGAGCCTGCTCGCGCCGTTGACGTCACGCCGTCGGAGCATCGTGGAGCTCCGGCGGCCATCTCCTTTCAGGGACGGTCAGTGTATTCTTACTATCTGCCGTTCTGATTTTGATACACTGTGGATGCATCCTGTGATTTCAGAATAAATGTTCAATTTCTTCCAACCATACTACACTATGGGCACTCTTTTGTTCTGACCCCGGATGGGGAGCATATTTTTTTCAGAAGCAGTACTGCTCCGCGTATGACCAGAGAGGTAGGTTCCTACTACTATAGAACAACACCCACACATCTCTTAAGGGGAACTCTGTGCCGGAGCCTAATTTTCTATCATCCTGTGCCTGCTTGACCATAAGAGGGATATCCATCCATGTGCTGATCCAGAGGTTTTTCTTCAGGGAAACCAGGAATTAACTCTAACTTTCTGCAACACTCTAAGTGTGGTTCTGGTGAGTGGGCACTTCTTCTATTCCGATTGTGAGGAACATTTACTGATCAGGAACAAGGACTATCATTTTAAGCGCTGCACTATTTCTGTGATATTCTATATTGAGGTTTATTTGGTTGCCTTGAGTGCACAGCTGCTGAACTGAATAGCGCTCGCTTTATACTTTGTTTGTTAACTTGATGTAAAGTGTTCAACCCGGTCCTCAGGGCTGGTTACTATCCTAAAGTATAGAACCAAGGCCTCATAACACCTATCCACAAAAGTGGAGACCAGTATGATCTAGCCAACCACAGAGGAATATGTGTCAGCGGCACACTAGGAAAACTATTCAACAGTATCCTCAACAAACGGATCCTCAACTTCTTGGCACAACATAATGTCCTCAGCAGAAGTCATGGGTTTTATGCCAAACCATTGCACCATAGATCACATCTACACCCTGCACAGTCTCATCAAGAACCATGTCCACAATAAAAAACATGGCAAGATATTTGCCTGTTTGTGGACTTTAAGACTCTTTAACCACATGCCGCCCAACCACTGTAGAAATACGGCGGCAGGGAGGCGCGGCTGGGCAAAACCACGTTTTAAAACGTGTGTTTTTAAAACAGGTAAAGGTGCGCCTCCGCCCTGCTTGTCCCGCCGATCACAGCCGCGGATGTCAGTCGCCGGGTCACAGCCGGCCGTTACCGGCTATGTCCCGGCGATCGGCGGCAATCGCTGACAGAGAGCACATCTGCAATAGCTGTGCTTTCTGTCAGTTCCCTGACAGCTCCAGGACATGCTGATCGGGACAGAAGAGTTTCTCCCTCCCGATCAGCAGTGTTCCCTGCAGTACACACCCCCGCCCCCTAGTAAAACACTCCCCTCACACAGTTAACCCTTTCCCTGAATAATAAAGTTAACCCCTTCCTCCCCAGTGCCATTAGTACAGTGTCAGTGTTTTTTTTTTTTTGCACTGATCACTGTATTGGTGTCACTGAGGATGTCAGTGACCCCAAGTCAGTACCCCCCAATGTCAGA
The DNA here is from genome assembly GCF_062004578.1 of Staurois parvus. Classification (NCBI taxonomy): domain Eukaryota; kingdom Metazoa; phylum Chordata; class Amphibia; order Anura; family Ranidae; genus Staurois; species Staurois parvus. The sequence goes on from NW_028317891.1 coordinate 6,018,643, forward strand.
ATGTCCGCCGCAGTCCCGCCATAAGTCGCTGATCGCTGCCATAAGTCACTGATCGCCGCCATAAGTCGCTGATCGCCGCTATTATTAGTATAAAAAAAAATCCCAGTATCTTTCCCGCCATTTGTAAATGCTATAACTTTCACATAAACCAATTAATTTACACGTATTGGGTGTTTTTTAGCAAAGACATGTCGCAGAATGCATTTTGGTAGAAATTTCTGACTAAATTTGATTTTTGCAATTTTTTTTACTGGACATGTTTTATAGCAAAAAGTCCAAAATATTGTTTTTTTTCCTCAAAATTGTCAGCCTTTTTTTTTATAGCGCAAAAAATAAAAACCACACAGGCTATCAAATACCACCGAAAGAAAGCTCAATTTGTGGGGAAAAAAGGATGTAAATTTCATTTATGTACCATATTGCATGACCGCGCAATTGTCTGTTAAACTAGCGCAGCGCTGTATAGAAGAAAAATGGCGTACATTGCAGTATCTATACCATAGTTTGTAGACACTATAACTTCCACACAAAGCAATCAATATACACTTATTGGGATTTGTTTTACCAAAAACATGGAGCAGAATACATTTTGGCCTAAATTTATAACCAACTTTGAGTTTAATATATATTTTTTATAGCTGAAAGTAAAAAATATTGTTTTTCTTTAAAATTTTTGGCCTTTTTTTGTTTATAGCGTGAAAAATAAAAAGCGCACAGGTGATCAAATACCACCGAAAGAAAGCTCTATTTGTGTGACAAAAAGGACGTAAATTTTGTTTGGGTGCAGCATTGCATGACCGCGCAATTATCAGTTGAATTAGTGCAGCGCCGAGTAGCAAAAAGAGTCCTGGTCATTAAGGGGGTAAATCCTCTGGAGGTCAAGTGGTTAATTGAGTGTGGCACCCAGGCCTGTTCCTCAAACTATTGGAGAGTGGAATAGGAGGGAAAGCATAGGATGTCACCAAGAGTTCATATACTGAGATCTGCTGCAGCATAAAGGTGAATGGGAAAAGAACAGAGCACTTTTGGCAGGCCCATGAAGTCAGACAGGACTGTAGTCTAGGTCCAACCATCTTCAACGTATCTCAATGAAATGGCTGCAGCTGTAGGATCCTCCCCAGCTCCCGGACTGCCTTTACACAACCCCCGAGGCAAGGCTAATTTCCTGGTGTACGCAAATGACCTCTTACTACTGTCACCAACAGAGAGAGGCCTACCTATCAACTCAAAGAAAACAAAAACCATGGTGTTCCCAAGGAAGAACACAAAACAAACAAAGAGCCCTTCCTTTACTTTGAACAACTGCACTCTAGATGAAACCAACAGCTACACATACCTCAGCCTAGAAATGAACCAATCAGGAAGTTTCAAGCCAGCCATAGAGACCCTGAAAGACAAGACATGCAGAGCCTTCTACACCATCAGGAGACAGCTGTACCACCTAACACCACCAGTAAAAGTCTAGCTTAGAATCTTTGATAGCGTCATCACCCCAATCCTTCTTTATGGAAGTAAAGTTTGGGGTCCTGTCACCTACCCAGACCAATCCAAATGGGACTCCAGCCCACCAGAAATATTTCATTAGGAATTCTGCAAGCACCTCCTTTAAGTCCATCAGAGCACCTCCAACAGTGCTTTTTGGTCAGATTTCCTTTACTCCTAGTAGTACAGAACAGGACGCTAACATACTGGGACCACCTACAAAACAGCAGTCCTAACTCATACAAACACAAGGCCCTACTGACCAATAAGGACCAGTCAAAGCCATGTGGCCTCTAACAACTCATGAGTTCCTTGTCTATCCCAAACACCCAACAATCTGGCCTGACTAAATCTCAAATAAAAAACAATGAATGATTCCCAAGAAAAACATGTTGTGGAATGGAGGAATTAAATAAAAAACTCCAAGAAACTGTTTACCGGTCACTGCAGAGAAACTACAAACTGGATCCATACCTGGAGGTGCTACAAGACCCCAAAGACAGACATACCCTGAGCTGAGTGCCCACAGCCTGGAAATCAAATCAGGATGGCACAGACAGACCTGCAAGCCCAAGTAGAGTAGATTGTACCAACAATGTGACCAGGGGGTCCTGGAGGAGGAGGACCACTTCCTGCTACAGTGCCTCTCTCCTCTCTGCTCTCATCTCAGACTACAATTTGATAGAAGAGAAGAGGAAATTTCAAATTCCACTGGGAGAAGCTAATGGTGAAAATAACAGCATGTCACAGACTGAGAGGGACATGGAAAATTGAGGACTTAAAAATCCTTTGCATGGACTCACCCCTTTTCCCCCTTTATTTTACTCCTTCCCCATACAAACTGCCAATAAAGCTCATTTGAATTTGAGAGGAGGCGGGATGGGGGAGATGGAGAGAGAGGCAAGAGAGGGAGAGAGAGGCAAGAGAAGGAGAGGGGGGGGGGGGGGAGAAAGAAAGAGAGAGGAAGAGAGAGTGGGGAGAGGGATAGAAAGAGAGAGCAGGGGAGAGGGAGGGAGGAAAAGGGGGGAGAGAGAGGAAGAAGGGGAGAGAGAGAGTGAGAAGGGGGGTGAGATAGAGAGAGAGGAAGAAGGGGGGAGAGAGAAAGAAGGGGGGGGGGAAGAAGGGGGGAGAGAGAGGAAGAAGGGGGGGAGAAGGGGAGAGAGAGAGGAAGAAGAGAGGAGAGAGAGAGAGAGAGAGAGTGAACGGGGGAGAGAGAGGAAGACGGGTAGAGAGAGAGAGGAAGAAGGGGAGAGAGAAAGGAAGAAAGGGGGGGAGAAGGAGGAGAGAGAGGAAGAAGGGGTAGAGAGAGAGAGGAAGAAGGAGAGCGAAAGGAAGAAAGGGGGGAGAGAGAGGGGGGGAGAGAGAGGAAGAAGGGGGAGAGAGAGAGGAATAATGGGGGAGAGAGAGGAAGAAGGGGTAGAGAGAGGAAGAAGGGGAGAGAGAAAGGAAGAAGGGGGGGACAGGGGGAAGAAGGGGGAGAGAGAGAGGGGGGAGGAAGAAGGGGGGAGAGAGAGAGAGAGGAGGCAGGGGGGAAGGAGAGGAAGAGGGGGAGGGAGAGAGAGATGGGGGGAGTGGGATAGAGAGAGGCAGAATGGGAGAGAGGGGGGAAAAGAGAGGGAGAGGGAGAGAGAGAAAGAGAGGGGGGGGAAGAAGGGGGAGAGAGAGAGGAAGAAGGGGGAGAGAGACTCTCTGCTGTCATCCCTAATTTCACTTCTGTAGAGAGCAGGAAACATCAATTTCTACTGGCAGAAGAGGAGCCAACAGTGAAAACAATTGCACAACATGTGACAGCAAGTCACAGACTGAGAGGGACATGAAAAACTGTGGACTTAAAAATCCTTTACATTGACTCTTCCTCTGTCGCCCTTTATATTAACTCCCTGTAGAGCTACCCACCCTCATCCTTCCCATACAAACTCAACTGCTTTGGCAATGCAAAAATTTTGTCCTGCCAATAAATCTTATTTGAATTGAAAATTGATTTGAATTGCATTGAGAGAGGGGGAGACGGAGGTGTAGATGGGGGAGGGGAGTTGGAGAGGGAGAGAGTAAGAGAGACAGAGAATTGATTGAATTGAGAAAGAGAGGGGGAGAGACTAGGGGCAAAGGGGGGGGGGAGAAGGTGAGGGAGAGGGAGGGGGACAGAGACAGAAGCAAAGAGGTGAAAGAAGAGGGAGAAAGAGAGGGGGGGGGGGAGAGAGAGAGAGGGAGGATAGAGGAGAGAGAGAGAGAGAGAGGGGGGGGGTGCAGATAGAGTGAGAGGGAGGGAGAGAGAGAGGGGGTGGAGAGGGAGAGAGTAAGAGAGAGAAAGAGAATGATAGATAAGAAGAGAGGTATTGATTCATTGTAACGAAGAGGGGGAGGATAAGGTAGAGTTGTGGGAGAAAAATGATGATGCATAACAAGGTGTGTATGTGTAAATATGATATATAGGAAATAATTTCAGACACAAAGAAAAATTGATATTCTGTATACTATCGAAACATTGATAGATAGTCAGACAGCCAGATAGATAGATAGATAGATAGACAGACAGCCAGATAGATAGATAGATAGATAGACAGACAGCCAGATAGATAGATAGACAGACAGCTAGATGGATGGACGGACGGACGGACGGACGAGAGAGAGAGAGAGAGATACTGACAGATGCTTTGAGATGAAGAAGTTGAAAACTTTCGTGAGATCCTCACCATATCCATCCCATCACACTGCCACCGGGTATACAGTATAAGCAGCTTTTTTTCCCAAAAAATATTATTTATGACAAGAGGTAGAAAACAGTGATGTGTTCGTCAGACTGCAGTTCCTGCCTATGTAATGCAGATATGACATACAGTTGTGACCAAAATTATTCAACCCCCAATGCTGTAAAGGGGTTTAGGGACTATAGTGTACATTTGGAATTGTATTCAGAATCAAATCCTACAAGGACGTTGTAACTACCCAAATGCAACTAAAATGACATCAATTGTTTATGTAATACAGTAGTAAATGGTTCTTATGTGGTTTCTTCATTGCCACAATTATTCAACCCCTTAAAGACTACCACTCTGAAGAACAGAGGTTCATACAGGTGCTTTCCATCAGGTATTGAAAACACCTGTGGATGTCACCGAGCAGCAATCAAGCATAATAAGCACCAATTAGGCAGCTTTAAAATGACTGTGATACTCAGCTCCTTCTAGACATTTACTGGTGTGGTTACAAACATGGTGAAGGCAAGAGAATGGTCCAGGAAGACAAGAGAAGAGGTGATTTCTCTTCACAGGAAGGGCAATGGCTATAAGAAGATTGCAAAGATGTTAAACATACCAAGAGACACCTTAGGAAGCATCATTCGCAAATTCAAGGCAAAGGGCACTGTTGAAACGCTACCTGGTCGTGGCAGAAAGAAGATGCTGACTTCGACTGCTGTGCGCTACCTGAAGCGTAGAGTGGAGAGAAGTCCCCGTGTGACTGCTGAGGAACTGAGAAAAGATTTGTCAGATGTGGGTACAGAAGTTTCAGCCCAGACAATAAGACGCACACTGCGTAATGAAGGCCTCCGTGCCAGAACTCCCAGGCGTACCCCCTTGCTGTCTCCAAAGAATAAGAAGAGTCGACTGCAGTATGCCAAAAGCCATGTGGACAAACCACAAAAGTTGTGGGATAGTGTTCTGTGGACTGATGAAACAAAATTAGAACTGTTTGGGCCCATGGATCAACGCTATGTTTGGAGGAGGAAGAACAAGGCCTATGATGAAAAGAACACCTTGCCTACTGTGAAGCATGGTGGAGGGTCAATCATGCTTTGGGGCTGTTTTGCTTCTGCAGGTACAGGGAAGCTTCAGCGTGTGCAAGGTACCATGAATTCTCTTCAGTACCAGGAGATATTGGATGGAAACGTGATGCAGTCCGTCACACACCTGAGGCTTGGGAGACGTTGGACCTTTCAACAGGACAATGATCCCAAGCATACCTCCAAGTCCACTAGAGCATGGTTGCAGAGGAAAGGCTGGAACATTTTGGAGTGGCCATCGCAGTCACCAGACTTAAATCCGATTGAGAACCTCTGGTGGGACTTAAAGAAAGCAGTTGCAGTGCGCAAGCCTAAGAATGTGACTGAACTGGAGGCCTTTGCCCATGAAGAATGGGCGAAGATACCCGTAGATCGCTGCAAGACACTTGTGTCAAGCTATGCTTCACGTTTAAAAGCTGTTATAACTGTAAAAGGATGCTGTACTAAGTACTAAGATTGAATGTCACTTGGGGGTTGAATAAAACTGATAATGCTGTGAGCACAGAAAAGACATTTGTGGTTATTTCATTATAACTGTTATGTTATATTTGTCTGACCTACAAGTGCCTCTTTAATGTAAATGTAAGCAAGATGACTGAATGATCAAAAGCAATGTCAAACTGGCCAAAACACTCAATTTCAGTGGGGGTTGAATAATTTTGGTCACAACTGTATATGATACATTTATGGTGCAGCTCTGATAAATATTTTATCCATCTCTTTTTCTGCACATCACATCCACCAGCTGGAAACTTTGAAAATGTTCCCTTCAGTCCCATATCACAGTGTAGCTGACAATGTACACAATGCTCAGCATAAATGAGTACACCCCAACAGATTCAACATTTTCTATGGGACACTATACTACAAAATCCTCCCACAAATGTGAGCCATTGATTTCAAATAAGATTTGTCCATTTGCACACACAAAAAGTATTTTCCCTAACAAATTAATTCAAGACCACATTGCAGAAATGAATGCACCCCAATGGAAGTCTTAGGAGCAAAGCAAAATTTTAGACAACAAAATCCTAATTAACAAGAATTCAACTACAGGTAAGTCTAATTGTTAATTAAACAGGTGTCCAGCAGGCAGTTGATTATAAAAGGAGCATTACTTAGTAAAGAAAACCCCTCCCACTCCATGCTGTCAGCAATGGCACCACATGGAAGAGAAATGTCACAAGGAATGAGAAAGAAAATAGTTTCTTTACACAAGAAAGATGAAGGTTACAAGAAGATCAGCAAAACTTTACTTATCAGTCACAATACTGTAGAAAAAGTGATACAAAATGTAACAAAGATAGAACTGTAACTATCTCACAGAGACGCCCAGGCCATCTACGGACTTTAACACCTCGACAGGAGCGTCTTCTCATGAGAAGGGTTGAAGAAAATCACCATGCAAGTTCACTGCAGTTAGCTAAAGAAGTAGAAATCCAAACTGGGGTGATTGTTTCCCGGGATATGGCGTACACTGCAGAGGAATAGCATGCTTGGGTGTCGTCCACGAAGGAAGCCTGTCCTAAAGCCCATGCATGAAAAAAGCCTGCCTAGAATTTGCCAGGGCCCATGCTGAAAAAGAAGACTACTGGGACTCTGGAGTGATGAGACCAAGATAAATGTTTTTGGAACTGATGGCTTCAAAACTGTATGGCATCACAAAGGTGAGGAGTGCAAAGAAAAATGCATGGTGCGTACAGTGAAACATGGCGGTGGCAGTGTCCTCCTGTGGGGCTGCATGAGTGCTGCTGGTGTCGGGGAGCTGCATTTCATTGATGGTCATGATTTCACAGATGTACTGCTCTATATTGAAAGAGAAGATGCTACAATCACTCCGTTCCCTTGGTTGTCATGCACTTCCAAACGGAGGTGATCCAACATGACAATGATGAAAAAAACTCACATTTAAAACCACTGCTTCATTTCTGAAGAAGAATAGGGTGAAAATGATTCAGTGTTCAAGTACTACTGATCTGAACCCAATCGAACACCTATGGGGAATTCTGAAGAGACAAGTTGAGCATCGCTCTCCATCCAGCAACCAGGCTTTAAAAGAGTTTGTTCTTGAAGAATGGAAAAATATAGATGATGCAATAACTACCCTCCCTCGGCCTCAGAGATTCTGCTCTCTCCTGGCTCTCATCCTACTTGTCACAACGCTCTTTCAGCATTACCTATAATGCTACCACCTCCCCCTCACTCCCCCTCTTTGTTGGGGTCCCTCAAAGTTCTGTCCTTCTTTTCTCCATCTATACCTCCTCCCTTGGCCAACTCATACACTCTCACGGCTTCAACTACCACCTATATGCCGGCGACACACAAATCTACCACCTCACCCCCTCGGTCTCCGCCCGAATCACACACCTACTGAGCGACATATCAGACTGGATGTCACTCCACTTCCTTAAACTGGACCTCTCCAAAACCGAGTTTCTTGTCTTCCCCCCAGCCCGGACACCACCCCCCATTGACTTCTCCATCATGTCCAACAACGCCACCATCAAACCCGCCCCGCAGGCCAGAGTACTTGGTGTCATTCTGGACTCCAACCTATCCTTCCAGCCCCAAGTCCAATCTTTAAAAACTCGTGCAGACTCCACAATATCAAAGTACCGCCCAGCACACACACTCCGCTCCTCACAAGACCTCCTTCTCTCTAGTTCCCTGGTCTCCTCCTCCCATGCCCACCTCCAGGACTTCTCCAGGGTGTCACCCATCCTCTGGAACTCCCTGCCCCAACCCATCAGATTATCACCTACTCTCCTCTCCTTTAGGCGCACCCTGAAAACCCATCTCTTCAAGGAAGCCTACCCCACCCCCTGATAAAAAAAATAATATGTAGCCAACTTGTTCATTCCATGCCTAGAAGACTTGGTGCTGTCCTTACAAATCATGGAGGTCATACAATATACTAGATGAAGTGTTTTTTGTTGGCGGTGCATTTTTGCATCAACTAAATTTGAGTAAAACTGAAGGTTTTGTAATCTAAGTTAAATTACTAACCTCACTTTCATGTAATGAGCAAAACAAATGTTCTATAAAACCCAGTTTTGTCAAAATTTTGGAAATTTGAGATATTGAATAAAATCATACTTTTCAAAAGGGGTGCACTCATTTATGGTGTACTCACTGTAGATTCTAAACCCAGACACATCCACCAGATTGCCAGAAAGAAAAGTGTGATTTGTTACTCCAGAGAACACATCGCCACTGCTCTAGAGTCCAGTGGTGGCTTGCTTTACACCACGGCATCCTACGCTTTGCATTGCACTTGGTGATGTAAGGCTTGGATGCAGCTGCTCGGCCATGGAAACCCATTCCATGAAGCTCTCTACACACTGTTGTGCTAATCTGAAGGCCACACCAAGTTTGGAGGTCTTTAGCTATTGACTCTGCAGACAGTTGGTGACTTCTGCGCACTGTGCGCTTCAGCATGCGCTGACCCCGCTCTGTCATTTTACATGGCCTACCACTTGGTGGCTGAGTTGCTGTTGTTCCCAGTTGCTTCCACTTTGTTATAATCCCACTAACAGTTGAGCGTGGAATATTTAGTAGCCAGGAAATGTCACGAATGGACTTATTGCACAGGTGACCACCTATCACAGGACCACGCTTGGAGTCACTGAGCTCCTGAGAGTGACCCATTCTTTCACAAATGTTTGTAGAAGCAGTCTGCATGCTTAGGGGCTTGATTTTATACACCTTTGGCCGTGGAGGTGATTGGAACACCTAGAACCAATTATTTTTAGGGGTGTCCCAATTCCTTTGGCAATATAGTGTATGTATATATATATATATATATATATATATATATATATACACACACACATACACATATACACACCTTTCTATCTGTATATATACTGTATATATTTTATTTTTCTTTCTTATGTTTCTTTATGTTTTGTTTTCTTTCTTATGAGTAGGAGGTTGTTTTACTCAAAGCTGGAGCTCTGCTTTGAAACCTTCCCTATATTTTATTACATTAAAAAGCTTGTTTGTTATTGCTACCCATGTAGTTAGATACATTATACTGGAAATCCATAAAGCTTTCCTTTAATCTTAGGCTCATTAAAATGCTCTTTCGATCTGGGTGCCTTGTTTCAGGTTCCAGGCACATTTTTTAAATGACTTTTTTTTAAATTGTCATTTTTATAATGGGCAGGACAGTCACATAAAAGTTGTCGGTTTTACTTATAATTCCACGTGGGCTTAGTGGGAATCAAATATGCAAGTGACTTTACTATTTGTCAAATTCAGTGAAAAATCAAAACTGTGAGATAAAGAATGGGAAATAGCAGAGAAAAGGAAAATGAGGAGAGAAAGAAAAATATATATCAAATAGCTGTAATGTAAAAAAAATAATAAAGTGCAAAATCAATGTTTTCCGCAGGGTTTTACCTAGTGATTATTCTTGAAAAAAGTAATCACATGTACTAAGCCCTTCTAGGGACTGTCTAAAAATGATTGATATGAAGATATAGAGGCCCATGTTATAATTGTGCCTCTTGGTTTTGGCTTTTTCTTCAGAGTTTACAGAAAAAGACAAAAAGTTATATAGATATATAGTTATATAGATATCCAGTTGAGGAAACACAAACCGACCTGATCCCACCTAATACCCTTAGACCTCGGCCTCCAAAACTTTTTAAGCAATGGACCATTTCACTATCCTTCAGATTTGCTGGCCAGACTGAGAAAAATAAGTGTAGCAATGCTCCAGCGTCAATGGTAGCCCCATTATTGACATCAGTAGGAGGAATAGTAACCCATCATTGGTGTCAGTAGAAGAAGAGAATAGTGTACCATTGTTGGCTTCAGTAGAAGAAATAGTGCCCCAGTGTTGTGTCAGTGGGAGGAATAGTGCCCCATCATTGGTATCAGTGGGAGGAATAGTGCCCCATCATTGGTATTAGTGGGAGGAATAGTGCCCCATCATTGGTATCAGTGGGAGGAATAGTGCCCCATCATCGGTATCAGTGGGAGGAATAGTACCCCATCATTGGTGTCAGTGGGAGGAATAGTGCCCCATCATTGGTATCAGTGGAAAGAATCGTGCCCCATCATTGGTATCAGTGGGAGGAATTGTGCCCCATCATTGGTATCAGTGGGAGGAATAGTGCCCCATCATTGGTATTAGTGGGAGGAATAGTGCCCCATCATTGGTATCAGTGGGAAGAATAGTGCCCCATCATTGGTATCAGTGGGAGGAATAGTACCCCATCATTGGTATTAGTGGGAGGAATAGTGCCCCATCATTGGTATCAGTGGGAGGAATAGTGCCCCATCATTGGTATCAGTGGGAAGAATAGTGCCCCATCATTGGTATCAGTGGGAGGAATAGTACCCCATCATTGGTATTAGTGGGAGGAATAGTGCCCCATCATTGGTATCAGTGGGAGGAATAGTGCCCCATCATTGGTATTAGTGGGTGGAATAGTGCCCCATCATTGGTATCAGTGGGAGGAATAGTGCCCCATCATTGGTATCAGTGGGAGGAATAGTGCCCCATCATTGGTATCAGTGGGAGGAATTGTGCCCCATGGGTTTCAGTGGAGAGAACAGAGCCCCATTGTTGATGTCAGTCAGAGAAATAGTGCCCCATCATTGGCATCAGTGGGAGGAATAAGACTCCTTTGTTGGTGTTGGTGGGAGGAATTGTGCCCCATAATTGGTGTCAGTGTGAGAAATAGTGGTCCATTGTTTGTATCAGTGGAATGAACTGTACCTCATCATCATTATCAGCAGGAGCAATGGTGCCCGATCATTGATGTCAGTGGGAGGAATAGTACCCCATCATTGGTGTCAGTGAGAAGAATACTACCCCATCCTTGGTTTCAGTAGAAGAAGAAAATAGTTCATCATTTTTGGCTTCAGTAGGAAAAATAGTGACCTAGTGTTCTGTCAATGAGAATGGTGTCCCCTCATTATTTTCAGTTGGAGAATTGGTCCCCCATCATTGGTGTCAGTGGGAGAAATAGTGCCCCATCTTTGGCATCAGTGGGAGGAATAGTGCCCCATCTTTGGCATCAGTGGGAGGAATAGTGCCTCATCATTAACGTCAGTCAAAGGACTACAGTGTCATTGTTGGTATCAGTGGCAGGAGTAGAGCGCCATCATTGTTTGGTGTCACTTGGAGAAATAGTGGCCTTTGTTAGCGTAAATGGGGAGAGTTGTTCCCATCATTGGTGTCATTTGGAGTATTCATACTTAATCGTTGTTGTGAGACTAGTGCCTCACTGTGTCACAGGGAGAAATAGTACCACGAGGGCCAGATAAAGGCAAACAAATAGCCACAGCAAGCCCATGAACTGCAGTTTGAGGACCACTACTATAGACTCTTCCTTATAACCCTTTAAATAGAAACTATAATGGTCTTCATTTAATTTTATATTTTGTTTATGTATATATGTTTCTATACATATTACATTTTAGTTGATGCTTTATATCATTATTTTTACTATACGTAATTGAACTGAAACTGTCCAATAAGTGAACAGCCACTCCACCGAAGTAAAGTATTTCTAAAGCTAGATATCAGAAAACAAAATATAGTCTTTCAGTTTAACTGATATAAATATATATATATATATATATATATATATATATATATACAGTTGCAAGAAAAAGTATGTGAACCCCTTGGGATTACATGGAGTTTTGTATAAATTGGGCATAAATTGTGCTCTGAACGTCATCTAAGTCACAACAATAGAAGAACACAGTCTGCTGAACATAATACTACACAAACATTAGATGTTGCCATGGTTTAATTGCACATAACATGTAAACATTCACAGTGCAGGGAGGAAAAAGTATGTGAACCTTTGGACTTAATAACTGGTTGACCCTCCTTTGGCAGCAATAACCTCAACCAAACGTTTCCTGTAGTTGCAGATCAGACCTGCACAATGATCTGGAGTAATTTTGGACCACTCCTCTTCACAAAACTGTTTCAGTGTAGCAATATTCTTGGGATGTCTGGTGTGAATCGCTCTCTTAAGGTCATGCCACAGCATTTCGATCCAGTTGAGGTCAGGACTCTGACTGGGCTACTCCAGAAGGTGTATTCTGTGCTGTTGCAGCCATTGTTTTGTTGAAATACTTGTATGCTTTGGGTCATTGTCCTGTTGCATCACCCATCCTCTGCGGAGCTTCAGTTGGCGGACAGATGGTTGTACGTTTTCCTGCAAAATGTCTTGATAAAGTCTGGAATTCATTTTCCCATCAATGACAACAATCCGTCCAGGCCCTGAGGCAGCAAAGCAGCCCCAAAAAATGATGCTCCCTCCGCCATGTTTTACAGTGGGGATGAGGTTTTGATGTTGGTGTGCTGTGCCTTTTTTTCTCCACACATAGTGTTGTGTGTTCTTCCCAAACAACTCAATCTTGGTTTCATCTGTCCACAGTATATTTTGCCAGTAGTGCTGTGGAACATCCAGGCGCTCTTTTGAAAACTTCAAATGTGCTGCAATATTCTTTTTGGACAGCAATGGCTTCCTCCGTGGTGTCCTCCCATGTGCTCAATTCTTGTTTAATGTTTTCCTTATTGTAGATGTGTCAACAAAAATGTTAGCATGTGCCAGAGATTTCTGTAGGTCTTTAGCTGACACTCTGGGATTCTTCTTTACCTCATGCAGCATTCTGCGTTGTGCTCTTGCAGTCATTTTTACAGGACGACCACACCTAGGGAGAGTAGCAACAGTGCTAAACTTTCTCCATTTGTAGACAGTCTGTCTTACCGTGGACACATGAACATCAAGGCTTTTGGAGATACTTTTGTAACCCTTTCCAGCTTCATGCAAATCAACAATTCTTGATCGTAGGTCTTCTGAGAGCTCTTTTCTGCGAGGCATGGTTCACATCAGACAGTGCTTCTTGAAATCAGTAAACCCAAAACAGGTGTGTGTTTTTTAAGGGCAGGACAGCTGTCAGCAACACATCCAATATCATCACACTGATTGGAGTCAAGGTTGGCTCACTCCTGGCTCCAATTAGCTCTGGGAGAAGTCGTTAAGCTAGGGCCTCACATACTTTTTCCTCCCTGCACTGTGGATGTTTACATGTTATGTGTAATTAAACCACGGCAACATCTAATGTTTGTGTAGTATTATGTTCAGCAGACTGTATTCTTCTATTGTTGTGACTTAGATGACGTTCAGAGCACATTTTATGCCCAATTCATGCAAAACGCCACGTAATCCCAAGGGGTTCACATACTTTTTCTTGCAACTGTATATATATATATATATATATATGGCTGTTAATATTGAGTAGGCCTCTCTTTAACACCAAAACAGCCCAGACATGTTATGACATGGTCATCACTAGACCTCTGAAGGTATGCTGTGGCATCTGGTACCAAGCCATCAGTAGCAGATCCTCTAAGTCCTGTAAGTGGTGAGGTGGGGCCTCCATGGATCAGACTTGTTTTTTCAGCACATCACACAGATGCTCAATGGATTGAGATGTGGAGAATATGAACCCCTCAAACCCATTGTTGTGTTCCTCAAACCATTCTTGAACCATTTTTGCAGTGTGGTAGAGCACATTATCTTGCTGAAAGGGACCACTGCCATCAGGGAAAACCATTTCCACAAAGAGAAGTACTTGGTCACCAACATTGTTTCGATAAGTGGTACATGTCAAGTAACATCCATACAAGTAACATCCATACAAGTAACATCCATACAAATGGCAGTACCCAAGTTTTCCCAGCAGAACATTGCCCAAAGCAGCACACTGCCTCTGCCGACTGGTCTTCTTCCCATACTGCATTATGGTGCCATCTCTTCCCCAAATAAGTGACGCACACACACCAGGCCATCCAAATGATGTAAAAGAAAATGGTATTCATCAGACCAGGCTACCTTCTTCCATTGCTCTGTGGTCCAGTTTTGATGCTCATGTGCCCATTGTAGGCATTTTTGGCTGTGGACATGGGTCAGCATGGGCACCCTGGCTGGTCTCCAGCTATTCAGCCCCATACAAAACAAACTGTGATGCCCATATTTTCTGCTTTCAATACATCAACTTCAGGGACAACATGTTCACTTACTATCTTATAAATCCCATGACTTTCAGGTGTCATTGTAATGAGATAATCAATGCTATTCACTTTACCTGTCAGTGATCTTAATAACCTGGCTGATTGGTGGATAGATAGATAGATAGATAGATAGATAGATGGATAGATGGAGAGATGGAGAGATGGAGAGATGGATGGGTGGATGGGTGGATAGATAGATAGATAGATAGATAGATAGATAGATAGATACACAGATAGACAGACAGACAGACAGACAGACAGACAGACAGACAGATAGATAGATAGATAGATAGATAGATAGATAGATAGATAGATAGATAGATAGATAGATAGATAGATAGATAGATAGATAGATAGATAGATAGATGGATGGATGGATGGATGGATGGATGGATGGATAGATAGATAGATAGATAGATAGATAGATAGATAGATAGATAGATAGATAGATAGATAGATAGATAGATAGATAGATAGATAGATAGATAGATAGATAGATAGATACTGTAGATAGATAGATAGATAGATAGATAGATAGATAGATAGATAGATAGATAGATAGATAGATAGATAGATAGATAGATACACAGATAGACAGACAGACAGACAGACAGACAGACAGACAGACAGACAGATAGATAGATAGATAGATAGATAGATAGATAGATAGATAGATAGATAGATAGATAGATAGATAGATAGATAGATAGATAGATAGATAGATAGATAGATAGATGGATGGATGGATGGATGGATGGATAGATAGATAGATAGATAGATAGATAGATAGATAGATAGATAGATAGATAGATAGATAGATAGATAGTTTAGCATAATAGAAAAGAAAAAGTTATGGAATGCCTAACTGAATGACATTTAATTTTTTAAAGCATGATGTTTTGTACATTTTTCCCATGTTTTTTTTTTTTTTTTTAACTTTTTTTAATTTTAAGTAAAATGGGTAAAAAAACATGGCTGAGAATTGGATAAATTGTCTTTGCCAAACCTGAAAAATTCCATAAACCAGGTTGAACAATTTCATATGACAGTTCTGGTTGAATGGTCTAAACTTTTACAAAATGCGCAGCCATCTTAACATCCTTTAACCCCCCCCAGGGAGCAGCTTACTCTGGCGGCGGCATATTCCTTTCTCGTGTGTCAGGTGGCGGAGGCAGCATACAACAGTCACCTCGAAAGCACAAACCCGCAGAGTATCCAGCAGAGAGGCAGAAGGGGAGAATTGACTGAGGTCATATGTTTTGATTCCAATGTCAGTTTAAATTACGCCGTGGTTTTTTAATAGCTTGATCAAAACACAAATCGGAAGAGAATGGAGCAAAACACACACAGAGCGAAATAAAAAAAAACACATTGGCGGTACAAAGACAAATCCCCCGAAGGCAGGCAAGCAGAGGTAGGGCGGCAAGACTCAGCTGCGTAGTGGCGAGATGACATTTCAATTCCTCAATTGATCTGTCCCTTCCATTTCTCACCGTGACTGGAAATTAATTAGAATGCTAATTACACAGAGGGGACACGGCTGGCGCGGGGTCGTTCCGCTCGAGGGAATCAAAACTGAAAGCTCTTAAACTCCTATCGTCACATAAATTAGCTGATGTATAGGGGAGTGAGAAATTAAAAAACACTCTTTTGGCCCCTGGAAATAAAGTCACGCTGACATTTGAAACAAAATATGTGAGACCTTCACGACGCAACTCCACTCAATCAATTTAAAGAGTTTAAAACAGTGAAGTGAATGGAATCAGTAAGTCTTCACTCCACTTTATTAAAACTAGCAAGTCTGCCCATTCCAGAATAGGCCAAGATGGAGATTTGAAAAATATTCTAAAATAAAACAGTGTAGGCAAACTGGGGAATGGAAAATGTCAATTGCACAGTGTGGTGTCTAGATGGAGAAAAAGAGATGTCAGTGGGAGTAAGGTGTCCACTGGCTGGATGGGGAAGGAGAAATGTCAGTGGTGGGTGAGGTGTCCAAATGAGGAAGGAGGGAATTCAGTGAGGGGTGAGGTGTCTGGATGAGGAGGAGAGATATCAGTGGTGGGTGAGGTGTCCAAATGAGGAAGGAGGGATTTCAGTGAGGGGTGAGGTGGCCAGATGGGGAAGAAGGGATGTCGGTGGAGTGCGGTGTGGTGTCCAGATGGGGAAGAAGGGATGTCGGTGGGGTAGGGGAGATGTCTAGATGGGGAAGGAGGGATGTCAGTGGTGGATGAGGTGTCCATTTGGGGAAGGAGGGATTTCAGTGGGGGGTGAAGTGGCCAGATGGGGAAGAAGGGTTGTCGTGGGGTGCGGTGAGGTGTCCAGATGGGGAAGAAGGGATGTCGGTGGGGTGGGATGGGGGAGATGTCCAGATGGGGAAGGGGGGATTTCAGTAGGGAAGGGGTTTGGTGTTGAGATGAGGAAGAAGGGATGTCTGTGGGGTAGGGGAGATGTCTAGATGGGGAAGGAGGGATGTCGGTGGGGGGAGGTGAGGTGTCCAGATGGGGAAGGAGGGATGTTGGTGGGGGATGAGGTGTCCAGATGGGGAAGGAGGGATATTGGTGGAGGTTGAGGTATCTAGATAAGGAAGCGGAATGTTTGGAAAGGGTGAGGTGTCTAGATGAGGATGGAGGGATGTCATTAGGGGTGAAGTTTCTGGATGGGAAGGGATGGTGTCCAGATGGGGAAAATGGATATCAGTTATGGGTGAAGCAGGGGCTGGCTGACAACTCATGGGACCCCCGGGCAATAGGAAATCATGGGGCCCCTGTGTCCTTGCCAACACTCAAACCACACCCAAAAAAGCCTGTGAAAGGCATCAGGGGCATCTCATGGGGCCCCCTACTGACCCCGGGCCCTCGGGCAGTGCCTGAGTGTCTGAATGGTCAGTCCGCCCCTGGGGCGAATTGTCCAGATAGAGAAGGAGGGATGCTATTGTGGATGAAGTGTCTGGATAGGGAGGAAGGGAAGTCAGTAGGGGGTGAGGTGTCCATAGGGGGAAGGACGGATGTCAGTGGTGGGTGAGGTATCCAGATGGGGAAGAGGGATGTCCGCAAAGGGTGAGATATCCATATGGGGAAGTAGGAACATCATTAGGGATGAAGTGTCTGGATAAGAGAAAGGGATGTATTGTGGTGGGTGAGGTGTCCAGATGGGGAAAGGAGGGATGTCAGTGGTCGATGTGATGTCCAGATGGAGAAGTAGGGATGTCAGTGGTGTGTGAGGTGTCTAGATGGGGGAAGGAGGGATGTCAGTGGTGAGTGCGATGTCCAGATGGAGAAGTAGGGATGTCAGTGGTGGCTGAGGTGTTTAGATGGAGAAAGAGGGATGACAGTGGTGGGTGAGGTGTCCAGATGGGGACGAGGGATATCTGTGAAGGGTGAGGTGTCCAGATGGGGAAAGGAAATGTCTGCAAAGGGTGGGTTGTCCAGATGGACAACAGAAATGTCTGCGAATGGTGGGGTGTCCATATGGGGAAGTAGGGATGCTATTGGGTGTGAAGTGGCTGGATGGGAAGAAGGGATGTCATGGGGGATGATGTGTCCAGATGGGGAAGGTGGCATGTCCATGGGGCATGAGGTGTCTAGATGAAGAAGAAGAGATCTCAGTGGGGTATGAGGTGTCTAGAAGAGGAGGAAGGAATGTAAGTGGAAGAGTGAGGTAGCCAGATGGGGAAGGAGAAATGTCATTGAGGGTTGAGGTGTCTAGATGAAGTAGAAATGTAGGAGATTTAAGGGGTGAGTCTCTGTATGAGGGAGGAAAGACAGGGAGAATGGAGGAAGGTAAGAGGGGTCATCCAATTGGAAGGGATGGATATCAGTGGGAAATTAGGCATCCAACTAGGAAAGGATAAATGCCAGCAGTGCACATGTCTAGTATGCGAGTGGTGGGGTAAGTGCAAAGCCGGGGAGGGACAGATTTGGTGCACTTTAATGCTGGACAACCCAGTAGCATATACTCAACTTGTTTTGTTTCCTTTCAGGAGTTCACAAGAACACCCTGTACCCCAGGGTGAGCATATGAGTCTCTGCTTCCTTTTGGCGACAGCTCTAGTACTTGGTAACTGGCTGCTATAGGAACCAAACACTATGATATTTAACTCGTATCCACTCTATTTAAAAGGGAATGAAAGAGGAAAAAAAAAAAGAAGGGTAAAAATAGATGAGTGTTTGAAGAAGTAAAGTTCTACCCACTGTGGCAACAATCATTTAATCAAATAAATGACTATTTCTGCAAATGACCGTAGAAGACCTGCAGCGTTTTTTACACTTATTGTTTTAGTACAACAATGAGCTCAGGTCTGCTGGTAGCCCTAATGAAAGGATTTCTTCTCCACAAATCATCTGTGATATAATTATATGCAATAAAATACATCAATTCCAGGCTCTCAGAGTTTTAAATGGTCTTACGCCATAATAGGCTTGAGAATGTTCATTCGTATGATCAGGAATTCCGAGATATAACTTTTTAATAGGTATGTTTTACAGGAGAAATTTAAAAAGTGACTCTAATTATACAGGAAGGCCATAATTCAACTCATACCATTCAGGGGAATGTGGGTCAGGATTTAACAGAAGAATTACAGTAAGAATTGTAAGATGGGACAGAACACGTCGATATACTAAAAGCCCAAAATGATGTGGAGACCTCTTCATGTCTCCAAATAATTGGGCTAAGGACCGGGGCGGACTGATAACTCATGGGGCCCCCGGGCAATAGGGGATCATGGGGCCCCTGTGTCCTCACCCACACCCAAAAAAGCCTATGAAAAAGCCTATGAAAAAGCAAATGACAGGTACCTGGGGCATCTCATGGGGCCCCCTACTGACCCCAGGCCCTCAGGCAGTGCCCGAGTGCTTGAATGGTCAGTCCGCCCCTGGCTAAGGAGGACCTTCACCATCTTGCTATCATTTTCCTTCTCCCACCCATGTTATAAAATTGGA
This sequence comes from Staurois parvus, assembly GCF_062004578.1. Lineage (NCBI taxonomy): Eukaryota > Metazoa > Chordata > Amphibia > Anura > Ranidae > Staurois > Staurois parvus. Next base: position 6,037,898 of record NW_028317891.1, read on the forward strand.
ATTAGAATTACAGAACGAATTGTAAGATGGCACAGAACATGTAGTTATACTAAAAGCCCAAAATGATGTGGAGACCTCTTCATGTCTCCAAATGATTGGGCTAAGGAGGACCTTCACCATCTTCTATGACTTGCTATCATTTTCCTTCTCCCATTCACGTTACAAAATTGGATATTATTTTTTTTCTTTTTATAAAGTATATTTTCTTCTGGACCTGAGCCTTCACTTCCAGCTTTCTCGCTTACATGGGCTTGGTGTTCTTCCTGAAAAAACAACTATTGGGATACAAAAGTCACGCATCTCAGGAGGCTTTGGGGCCATCTGCACTGCATTGCCTATGCACCAGGTGACCACCACCAAATTGCATATGTATTGCACTGTGTCATCAAGGGGCAGCTGCAAGAACCATGAGAGACAGAGACAGCCAGCCCCTGATGATGTCAGATGAGAAGATGGAGGTGCAGCCCTGAGATGGGTGGCAGCTTACACAAGACACAAGTGACATTGCTAGGAATGTGAGTACGTTCTTTTTTTTTGTGGACAACCCAGCATACAAGGTTAGAGGGAGGAAATATTGTAAAGGAGGGAGTGAAGTTCCACTTTAATGTGTTTCCAGTGAACAGTATTGTTACTGCTTGATGAGGGGGAAAAGGAGGAACCAAGGTGGGCAAAATATAGGCAGATGAAACTTCAACTTTAAAGCTCAAAATGTTCTATCCCTGCCCCTCTCTTTCTATGGCTCTGCAGCACAGAGCTGAGATTGATCTCTTGGAGAAGTCCCTGCAAAGGTTTTAAGAACCTCTTGTTCCTAGACACATATTTCCTGGCTCCAGATTCAGTAGTAAAACTTTAAATGTTCAATAAAAAGTGCTCTCCCGCTTTCAGAAGTACATTAAAGAAAGGAAAATGAAGCATATTTTCTTTGAAGTCTGCTACATAAAAGGCAAAATAGTCCTCTTCCTTTCCAATTTAACCCACCAATGTCCAATGGATCTGATGTACACCTATTAGCCATAACATTATGACCACCCACCATAACCTGTCTAGGCATGGACTCCACTAGACCCCTGAAGGTGTGCTGTGGTATCTGGCACCAAGCCATTAGTAGCAGATCCTTTAAGACCTGTAAGTTGTAAGGTGGGGCCTTCATGGATCAGCACACCCTACAGATGCCCAATTGGATTGAGATCTAGAGAATATGGAGGCAAGTCCAGTGCCTGGACAAGAAAATCTAGAGCACAGGGCAAACATGCCAAACTGCACCCCCTTCCTTGGGAGGGGTCCCAATATGTAGGAGCATTATGTGTCAACAAAAATCCCCTCCCTACTCCCTCCTCCCAAAAAAAAATCAAGAACCAATGAGCATGCTTACTCCCAGGAATAAATTCCCCCTCCTCCCGGTACAAATCTCCCCCCCGCTGAAATCACCTTTTCAGCACAAATCCTCTCATTCCCCATATGCCCCCCCAGAACAAATCCAACCCCACCCCAAAAAAAAAATTCCCGCCTCCTCTTACAAATCCTCTACCCCACTAATTTCATCTCTAAGCACAAATCCTCTCCCCCCACTCCAAACCCAACCCTCCTAGTTCAAATTCTCCCCAATCCCCCATCCTATCACAAATCCCACCAAATTTCCCCTTCTAGCACAAATCCTCCAAATCATCCCTGCTGGAACAACCCCCCCCCCCACTATATTACCTTTTCTAGAACAACCCACCCCCCCTCCTCAAATTACCCTCCTAGCACAACTCTTCTACCCCCATTCCCTCTCCCAACACAAATCCCCTCAAATCACCACTCATTGCACACCTCCCCGAATTTCCGAATTTCCCCTCCTAGAACAATGTTTATCTCCTGCTGCCCTCCAAATTCCCCCTCCCAACACAAGTCCCATTGCCCCAACCTCATTGTGGTGCTAACCTACCTCACATGATACCACACTACCAAGGACAGCCTACCCCTTATCCCGGCCCTGGCCAAGTCAATGCATCAAACTCATTCTTGTGTTCTTCAAACCATTCTTGAATTCGTCAGACCAGGCCACCTTCTTCCATTGCTCTGTGGTCCCGATTTGGTGCTCACATGCCCATTGTGGGTGCCGCTGGCTATGGCCATGGGTCAGTATAGGCACCCTGATTGGTCTATGGATATACGCCATATGGATATGGTGTCATCCTAGACTCCAATCTGTCCTTCCAGCCCCAAGTCCAATCGCTAACTCATGTAGACTTCACCTCCGCATCATCTCCCAAATACGTCCGTTCCTAACCCCGGAAACCACTAAGCAACCCTTATTATTTCACGACTTGACTACTGTAACTCCCTCCTCACTGGCCTACCTCATCGCAGGCTATCCCACTTCAGTACATCTTGGACTATACAATACTAGCAGAGGCAGTCATGCTTGAGCTGATAGTCATAAAACTGTTGGAATAAGAAAAATAATAAAAGATTTACAACCCATCATAACAGAGGATGGAACTCTGAAAGAAATATTCCAGCAACCCCCAATACTGGCCTTCAGACAACCCCCCAACCTCAGAAATAAACTAATCAGTTGGAAACTTCCTTCTGATAATGATGTCACAAATAATGGAAGCAAACCCTGCAATAGAAAACGCTGCAAACTGTGCAACCAAATCAATCCATCAAAAAGTGTCCGACACTCAAAAGGGATCTTCAATATCTCCGGATCATACAGCTGCACCTCCAGTCATGTTGTGTACCTTATCCAGTGCAGAAAATGCAGCAAAGGATCCTATGTTGGCGAAACAGGACAGAAGGTGCAAACAAGGATGAATCTGCACAGACATACCATCAAGGAACATAAAGAAGATGACTTCTGCACACCTGAGGGACACCATTTCACACAACCAGACCACGCAATGGGAAACCTCAATATTATAGTTCTTAATCACTCGCCCTCCTGAGGATTTACCCCCCTTAATGACCACGCCTCTTTTTGCTACTTGGCGCTGCACTAATTCAACTGATAATTGCGCGGTCATGCAATGCTGCACCCAAACGAAATTTACGTCCTTTTTTTCACACAAATAGAGCTTTCTTTCGGTGGTATTTGATCACCTGTGCGCTTTTTATTTTTCACGCTATAAACAAAAAAAGCCAAAAATTTTGAAGAAAAACAATATTTTTTATTTTCAGCTATAAAAAATATATAGTAAACTCAAAGTTGGTTATAAATTTAGGCCAAAATGTATTCTGCTCCATGTTTTTGGTAAAAAAAATCCCAATGAGTGTATATTGATTGCTTTGTGTGGAAGTTATAGCGTCTACAAACTATGGTATAAATACTGCAATTTACGCCATTTTTCTGCTATACAGCGCTGCGCTAGTTTAACGGACAATTGCGCGGTCATGCAATATGGTACATAAATGAAATTTACATCCTTTTTTTCCCCACAAATTGAGCTTTCTTTTGGTGGTATTTGATTGCCTGTGCGGTTTTTATTTTTTGGGCTATGAAAAAAAAAGGCTGACAATTTTGAGGTAAAAAAAACAATATTTTGGACTTTTTGCTATAAAACTTGTCCAGTAAAAAAAAATGCAAATATCAAATTCAGTCACAAATTTCTGCCAAATGCATTCTGCGACATGTCTTTGCTAAAAAAAAAAAAACCAATACGTGTAAATTAATTGGTTTACGTGAAAGTTATAGCGTTTACAAATGGCAGGAAAGATACTGGGATTTTTAGGGTTTTTTTTATACTAACAATGGCGGCGATCAGCGAATTATGGCGGCGATCAGTGACTTATGGCGGCGATCAGTGACTTATGGCGGCGATCAGGGACTTATGGCAGCGACTAGAGATGAGCGAATTATTCAAAAATTCAATTCGGCTGATTCGCCGAATTTGCGGGAGAAATTTGATTCGATGCAAATTTATTCGCCGCAAATTTAACTTATTTAAAGGGTTTCTAGGCTTCAGAGAGCCTTTATATTAGTGCAGAACACTGTACCTTTAATTTAAATGCCCTTGGAGTCTGCTGGGGAAGAGAAATAATACTGTCAGTCAGTATGACATGCAGATGAGTGCCGTCGATCTTAGAATCACCGCACACTTCACTCATTTGGGCAGTCACGGGGCACGACGAAGAAGAAGAAGAAGAAGAAGAAGAAGAATGAAAAGAAGAAGAAGAATGAAAAGAAGAATGAGAAGAAGAATGAAAAGAAAAATTAAAAGAAGAATGAAAAGAAGAATTAAAAGAAGAATGAGAAGAATGAAAAGAAGAATGAAAAGAAGAAGAAGAAGAATGAAAAGAAGAAGAAGAACGAAAAGAAGAATGAAAAGAAGAAGAAGAAGAATGAAAAGAAGAATGAAAAGAAGAGGAAGAAGAATGAAAAGAAGAATGAGAAGAAGAAGAAGAAGAATGAAAAGAAGAAGAAGAAGAATGAAAAGAAGAATGAAAAGAAGAAGAAGAAGAATGAAAAGAAGAATGAAAAGAAGAAGAAGAAGAATGAAAAGAAGAAGAAGAAGAATGAAAAGAAGAAGCAGAATGAAAAGAAGAAGAAGAAGAAGAATGAAAAGAAGAATGAAAAGAAGAAGAAGAAGAATGAAAAGAAGAATGAAAAGAAGAAGAATGAAAAGAAGAAGAAGAAGAATGAAAAGAAGAATGAGAAGAAGAATGAAAAGAAGAATGAAAAGAAGAATGAGAAGAATGAAAAGAAGAATGAAAAGAAGAAGAAGAAGAATGAAAAGAAGAAGAAGAAGAATGAAAAGAAGAATGAGAAGAATGAAAAGAAGAATGAAAAGAAGAAGAAGAAGAATGCAAAGAAGAATGAAAAGAAGAAGAAGAAGAATGAAAAGAAGAAGAAGAAGAATGAAAAGAAGAATGAAAAGAAGAAGAAGAAGAATGAAAAGAAGAAGAAGAAGAATGAAAAGAAGAATGAAAAGAAGAAGAAGCAGAATGAAAAGAAGAAGAAGAATGAAAAGAAGAAGAATTCCAGTACAGCAAAAAGTGTATCTGCAGAGAGCTCCGCTATTTCTGACAGTTCTCTGACAGTTCCTTCACATTTACAGCGGTTGAAACATTGTATCTATTTATTTCCGAATAAAAACATCTGTATCCTAAATGGAAACAAATAGATACAATGTTTCAACCGCTGTAAATGAACTGTCAGAACTGTCAGAAATAGCGGAGCTCTCTGCAGTGACACTTTTGCCGGCTGATCGGGAAAAATTTGATTCGTGCACCCGAAGTTTGCTAAAATTCGGATTCGATGCGAATCAAATTTTTCCTGAAATTCGAAACGAATTCCACTTCGCCAGGTTCGATTCGCTCATCTCTAGCAGCGACCAGCGACTTATGGCAGGACTGCGGCGGACATTCTGACATTGGGGGGTACTGACTTGGGGTCACTGACATCCCCAAAAACACTAATACAGTGATCAGTGCAAAAAAAAAAAAACACTGACACTGTACTAATGGCAATGGGGAGGAAGGGGTTAACTTTATTTAGCATGGAAGGGTTATAGGAGTGAGGGGGAGTGTTTTACTAGGGGGCGGGGCGTGTACTGGGCAGGACAAGGCTGATCGAGAAAGAGAAACTCTTCTGTCTCGATCAGCTCATCCTCGAGCTGACAAGGAAGTGACAGACAGCACAGCTACTGCAGCTGTGCTCTCTGTCACCGTTTACCGCCGATCGCCGGGACATAGCCGCTAAGGACCGGCTGTGACCCAGCAACTGACATCTGCGGGGGTGATCCGCGGGACAAATAGGGTGGCAGCGCGCCTCGCGCGCGCCCCCTATTTGTTTACAAAACACACGTTTTAAAACGTGGTTTTTCTTGTAAGTGCCGCCCTGCCGCCGTATATGTACAGTGACTGGGCGGCATGCGGTTAAAGGAAATTTCAAATCCATTCAGGAAAGAAAAACGTTTGAAATAAGAATGATAATTCGATTTGATACAAGAGATAACGGCCTGAATTTGGACCCGGGATTCCTCCATCATTATCCAACAGTTTTATGACTTTCAGCTCAAGCATGACTGCCTCTGTGAGTGTTGTCCCCCCCCCCCCCCCAGACTTTGCTTTTGCTGTTTCTTATCTCTGTTTTTTTTTCCCCATTCCCTACATCTCTTCCGACATTCTGCTGAACCTTTGTGTTCAGTACTGCTTGAACCCTGAAGAAGGGGACACTCCCCGAAAGCTTGTCCTCAACATTGTATGTTAGTGCAAATAAAAAAAGTATCACAATTGTTTCTGTCGCAAATGCACTAATGCGGCTCCAATCACCTCCAGCATGATGAAAGAAGGCAAAGCTTTTTCTGTTACATATGGTGACATGGCGGGGATTTGTTCATGTATGTTTTTACAGATGTTGAACAATCTGTTACATCAGTGACTCTCAGGCATGTAGTTTCCCTCGCTGTGGATTGGCTGGATTTTGTTCTGTGATCTCAGGATGATTTCTCTGTCTGTATCTCCTCCTCCCCCCCCCCCCCCCCCAGACTGCACTGACTCATGGATTCAGTATGGCACGCAAAGCACAGTTAAATGTGCAGCTATTAGTGCGCTGCTCTGGGCTCCGGGACCAGCTGTGATGAAGAATCCGCCGCGGCCCCTGACATTTGTGATCACATATATCTGAGAGTGGAGAGCGACTTCATGCTATCACCTGTCCCACTGGTGGGACTGACTTGGACTGACTGACTTTGATATCTTCCTGTCTGCATCTTAAAGAGCCTGTCCACCCAAAACTGATATTTCAGGATAAGGTGGATGATGGAGAGTCAAACCTGTACACCTGTTGTGCCCGTTATGAGGGGTTCTCACCATCCCTGTGCTGAGTTCCCGGATCTGTACACCCGCTGTGTCCATTATGAGGGGTTCCCACCGTCCCTGTGCTGAGTTCACGGGTCTGTACACCCGCTGTGCCCATTATGAGGGGTTCCCACCGTCCCTGTGCTGAGTTCCCGGGTCTGTACACCCGCTGTGCCCATTATGAGGGGTTCCCACCGTCCCTGTGCTGAGTTCCCGGGTCTGTACACCCGCTGTGCCCATTATGAGGGGTTCCCACCGTCCTTGTGCTGAGTTTCCGGGTCTGTGCATCCGCTGTGCCCATTATGAGGGGTTCCCAA